>NC_054740.1:86410207-86710860 GCF_018143015.1 Lytechinus variegatus | reverse complement strand
GGGGGGGGGGGGGGAATTTGTGCAAAAATTTCCATACTTTGATCAAAACTTTGGATATACATTGTTATCTATTTTTTTTTTCATTATGAGCTAATGTAAGCGTTCGACCCGAAAGAGAATGCTTCATGACAGTATTAATGTATTAACCTGCTTATGTATAAGGCATACACGTCAGAATCTATTACTCGATATTGCATACCGCAATGCATCTAGGGTACATTTTTGAGATTGGTGTAGGAGCGCAAGGTGTTCTTTCTACATTTTTAGGAAACCACTAGGAGAAGTTATAGAAGACATTGCTCCGCATGTTTACATGATATTAAATTTCGCCAATTCAAAGCTTACCTCGCAGTAGGCTGTCGAAAGTCACCCTTCCCATGATCTGTATTTTTACTTTATTGAAATATCGTGCTTATGGGGCGACAAAGTTAACCAAAATAATGGCAGTCTACTATATCGTGAAAACCCGGGGGGGGGGGGGGCACTTCCATTCACGAGTGGATACCATGCGCGACCATGGGGTCTCGAAAAGCACCCTAAACACGTAATTTCCATTTTCTGAAAATGCACCCCTTAACAAGTATTGGCGTGTGAAACCCTACCCTTAACAAGTATTGGAAACAAAACGATACTCTTGACAAATATTCCCTGAAATGAACCCCTAAACAAGTACAGGAATGTTTTATTGTTACGGGTCCTTCGGTCGTCGGCTTTACCTTATTTGGTTTAGTACGACCCCACCTTCTACACCTCGCTCAAATCGGACTCTAAACACGAAGTTTTGGGGCAAAAAAGGACATCCTTTATAAAACATTTTAATTTTGTTTTATCATCCCCGCATATTCCTAGCGAAATAGATACCCTTTTTTCATTATTTTTGTGTTTTTGACACCCTTATCACGTTACGTACGTAACGTGCCCTATCGTGAAAAAGACATCCTTTTTACGTGTTTTTTTGGTCGCGCATGGTATCCACTCGCCAATGTAAGTGCCCCCGGGCGTGAAAACCACCAAGGAAACGTCCTGACACATCAAAGCCTACACTCTAGGGAGTCTATCGAATTTACCCCCACCTCTATCCATATAATGACTCATTTGAAAGATATCGTGCTTTAGAGCCCCAATGTAACAACGCAACTTTTATTTTTAGAGGAAACACTTTGAGGGGACATCGCTATGCATGTTATATGAGATGACGTTCTGTCACATCAGAATCTACCCTAACGGGAGTCTGTCAACCCACCCCCACTCCTTTCCGTTGTTGGTCTTAGTTCTCTCATGTTGCACGGGACCCAGTTTCCGACCAAACTATAGTGTATATCAAATGCATTTCCATTGAAAGTGCAAAATGACCCAAATAACGAAGTTTGTGGTTTATGACAAGTGCAAATCAAATAGTTAATAATTGATCAAGTACTCCCTTGGGTATGATTAGCAGGATCGACGGAGTTACTCGTGACAAGTGCACCTGACAATCGTCTCGAGAAGATATTCCTTATGGCAACCCTGAAGTGTGGATGCTTCGTACCGTAAATCACTGGGTTCATGCAGATGTTGAACAGGAGGAAAGCCTGTGCCAAAGGTGTACCCTTGATTCTGAACCATCCTCCGCCGAGAATATAAACACCGTATGGAAGGATACATAGAAAGAACCCGAGAGTCACATAGAAAGTGTTCTTCGTGATGCGAGTCTCAAGATCCTTGCCTTTCTTGACTGGAAGTCTTCTGTTGGCAGCGGTGGGATTCTGCCGAAGAAGAAATATCAAGTTTGAAAGTTAAAATACAAATATAGAAGCCAAATAAACTTATTTATCAGTAACAAGATATGCATGTTCAATTGATAAAAGTCTTTATTTTGCAATCTCATGAGGGTCTGTTCGTTAGAAAAAAATGGTGGGTGATACACACCCGGAAACACAACACTTTGCAGCTTTGTTTATCAATTCTTGTTAAAAACATACAAGTGGAACAATACCTGAACAGTTCGCTCTGTTGGATTGTTGTTTTGGACTTGTGCCCCAGTGCCGGTCGATTCTGTCACGGTGCTCGCCACGGTCGCGCTAACAGACGCCACCGCGATGTTCTGCTGCTTACCGCTCGATTCCGGGTCTTGCACGGTCGTACTTGTGCCAAGTCCCGCGGTATTCTGCTTTGATTGCTGCTCGGGTGATACTGTGTCTTGCGCGGTTGCGGTCGTTCCAGTAGTTCTAGTGTTCTCCTGTTGTTGACCAGAGGACCATGCTTTCTGCTTCCTCACATGCTGTTTGATGTGTACGAAAATTCGCAGATACACGCATATTACAATGAAAAGTGGTATACAAGTCAGAAAAGTCCCGGCAAGGTAGGTATGGGTAAGGTTTTCAGTTCCGTCCGGCCGATCTTCAAGATCACTGCAAAGCTTGGGACCGTCATCATAGCCCAGTTGCGTGGCACCGATGGCATAAGGCACAATAATGACGGAGAAAGGAATTAGCCATGTGACAAAAAGAATGATTGCAGTGTTAACACGGCTGTATATCTGCAAAAGGGAAAGATATACATACTTCTAAACTGGGATTTGAAATACAACTTAGTCATCATTAATTATTTTTCGATTTTTTTATTGGAAAAAAACGGGAAAAAACGTTTTCTTTCAGTTTCATTTACTTTCTAACCATTAGTTAAAATACAACCAAGTTGATTCCAGATGATTGCTAGGCAACTTAATTTTCATTATCTTTATGGTCCTCTCAGTAACACTATATCATAATCTGAAGAATGGAATATTTTATTGAAAGAACATGTTTCGAAGAAAGTTACACACCTCATCTTCATCCTTGATAAGAAACACAATAATCGTTTGCGTTCATACACTGCATGTATTTTAGTAATTGGTTACAGAAATGATTTACATAAGTATCTGGCACAGGGCGTGGATTCTGTTGTTTGAAAGAACAGAAAGGGACATATAAATGAACTTGGTAGGGGGCTATTACATATAAATCATCATCGATTTAGTTGGATTTTTGTCCAATTTGATGTAGGCCTACATCACTTCTTTTAACTTCACGATTTCATTAATTCATTTTTATCGTAACTTTAAGCAACTATAACATAGGAATGCAAATTGGACAAGAAAGCTCTTTTATTTCACAAAGACATGATATCATTTTGATAAAGGGGTCTACCTTTTTATACGTTGACGTCGAAGTGGTGATGAGAAACATGCGGTTAAAACCAATAGCAACCAAGTGCCACACACTGCTGCCACTGCTGGTGAACCGAAGTATAGCCACAATGATACAGGTTTCATCTGGAAACGGCCAACCCCTGGTAGATACCATTCCGACTATGATCCACGGAATGGTCAAACTCACCAGAATATCGCTGACAGCCAGGCTAGTGAGGTACACGTTAGTGATCGTACGCAGCTTCGGATATAGGATGACGCAGGTAACCACGAGGACATTACCGAAGAACCCGACGACGGCAATGGACCCGAGCCATGCTGCGAGCCATCTTCGAGCTCCGAGATTAACGTAGTAACCCTCCAGTTCGTCACCCTCCAGTTCACCACTGACTGGGGATGAAGATGTATTTAAGTCACCATCCATGACTGAAAAGAAAAGGTTTGAAATCGTTGCAGTCTGGAGAAAAATGAATAAAACATTGTGGATCTAGGACATCTCAAAGACATAACAACCACGCGGCCATTCTTAGCCTCTCTTTCAGTTGGTTTGGGGGACTAAGCTGTCCCACACCATACTAGCAAGCATGTCAAGGGTACCGTTTGGTTTCCAATGCTAAGGGTAGGGTTTCACACGCCAATACGTGTTAAGGCATGTAAAAGCTCTGTGGTTAAGGGGTGCATTTTTAGAAAATGGAAAATACTTGTTTAGGGTGCTTTTCGAAACCCCATGGTCACGCATGGTATCCACCCGTCAATGGAAGTGTCTATGTAACCTTCAAAAAAGCCATCCGCAGCAACCATGGTCAGCTTTTTGGAATGAGGGGGATGGGGCGGCACACGCCTATTTCACATTAAATCTATATATGTATGCATGTGGATCTAGCGTTCACCAATAGGGCGGGGGGGGGTGTCATTCACATTTTCCCCGATCGGCTGCTTAAAGCTATTCTTTTTCCTTTGAAGATATAGTCCGAACAGTGACTTCTTAGCTTTATTTTTATCCTAAAAATTGAACATTATGAGCAATGTTTGTGATTATAAAAAGACGCGAATGGAACTAACTAATTACTTCAAGCGCGAAGTGCGTGCTGATATTTTTTGATACACTGTCATACCATGGACCTACATGGTCATACAGAGGGATATAGAAGTAGGCTAATACATACCACGGACCTACTAGGTACATGTACATCCTAATGAAAATGCGAGCACGCCACACGAGCTGATATGTTTTGACGATCAGACCTGAAAAGGAATATTTTGAGAACTTCATGGAATACATGAATAGAATAAGTCCTTCAAACTATAACCTCATTTTCGGATTAACGAACTTTATATCGTTTTGGGACAAAAGAACCTCATTTCGTTTAAGGACTAACGAACCTTCGGAATTACGAACTTCATTTCGTTTTCGGACTAACAAACCCGCGGAATTACGAACCTCATTTCGTTTTCGGACTATTAACAAACCCTCGGAATTAAGAATTTTATTTCGTTTTCGGTATAACGAAACTTCGTAATAACGAAACGCCGGAATTGCGAATTTATGCGAGACCCCCCCCTCCGCGCCATCTGTACACCTCTGCTTTTTATAACCCCATTCACATGACTCATGAAGTTTAAGGCACGGTAGAATTATCCTTACAAATTTTGTAGTAACATCAATGAGAATTTTGTTTTCTTGTTTCAAAGAGGCAATTGTTTACACCTAAAATGGGCCTTCTCATGTGAAAGGGGCACAAAACACGTTCATGTGGGGCACTTTTCTTGGGTAAAAGGGGCACTATTTCGAGATAGGGCACTTACTAGAAGTCAAGGGGGGTATTGCTCACGCATAAAGCGTAGTCTGCAGGCACAGACCCTCATTGGAACTTTCATCAACAAGTGTGCCTCCACGCAAAGACTAGCACATAGAAAACTTGCTGTTCCAATACAGAGCGAGAGAGCCTTCAGTACACAAGGCATGAGTAGGCTGCACATTCAAACCCTTATTTCGAGTGAAGGGTTTGCCCAGCAGACTACATAAAGCGGGTCCTCCTCAGGTGAAAAGGGCACAGAGCACGTTCGTGAGGGGGGATTTTTCGGTAAATATTGGCAAAGATGACAAAAATGGCACTTTCTAACACATAAATCGGGTCCTCGGGTGAAAGAGGCACAGAACACGTCGAGAGGGTGCATTTTTCCTTTAAAACATGGAACTTAATACCGAAAAGGGCACTTGGTAACACCTAAAACAGGTCCTCCTCAGGAGAAAGGGGTACATAATTAAACGTTCGTGGGGGGGGGGAATTTTTCTTGCGTAAAAAAGGGAACCTTTTCAGTGCTTCAAAAAATGTGTGTGTGTGTGTGGGGGGGGGGGTGTGAGGGGCGGGGGTGCACTGTGCCCCCGCCCCCCAGAATCACCGCCCTGGATGTTCATGTGTGTTTCAATTTGGATCGTCTGGATTGGAGGTGTGTGGGAGGGTGTAAGGGTGTGCGTGTGTACGTGTGTGTGTGTGAATACGTGGATTTTAAGTTGATGGTTTGTGTATATGCGTGTTGTTTTCTGTGTGATGGTAATCTCGTGTTTGGGGTGAGATATAGAGTGCACTATGAAATGTACGAATTTCAGAGGAAAGACTGGGGTATATGCACAAAAGTACAGTATTTTAATAAATGTCACCATGACGGATTAGCGTAAATTACGTGCACTTGATGAACAGAAGACTACAGCGCAGTCTTAAAAATGAATGCATCAGTTGTAAAATTAATTGACCATGAGAAACGCAAAAGGAGCAATTGAAGCCAAAGGGAGCTGTCATTGTGTTAGTCTACTTAAAGAAAAAAAGAAATCTACGGCTTACTTGAACATATTAGGACGTTTTGTGGTTTTCCTGTTCTCTTTAACATATCAGATGCCTCTATATACTGTACTCGTAAAAACTGTATATGCTTTTCGAACATTGCCTTTGTGTTGAGAGCCATTGAAGTTTAATTGTTTTTTTTTGCTAACGCTATTAAAAAGTATTTACTAGATGAGCATTATAAATTATATTACAAATACGTCAAAAATTATAAAAAGTTCTTTCCAAAGGGTTTTTCGAACACTGAAATAGAATACAGAGAACATTAGCGCTTTCGCTCTCTTTCCACACAAAAACATAGTCAAATATCTGTCACCATTCATATTTGCTCTCTGAATATACGCCTTTAAAATCCTAAAGAAATTTCTTTATTAAGCATTAGGATTGTCAAGGCATGTGCAGATATGTTCCACAGGGACTCTCATATTCACAGTATTTACGGTATGTTATTAGTAAATGAACAGTCTCGCAATTTGTGAGAGATATCGAACGATGTTGTTGTACTATGCCAAATAAACGAAAGATATGAAAATCAAATAGTCGTAGAAGCGAAGGATACAAACCCGTTTGCATCAATTACATTTAGGTGTATCTTTTCCCTATCAAGTATAATGCAAAATCTTAATTGTGTACATTTGTATTCCAGTACAGTACTTGAGTAAAATACTTCTCACTTTCTCGCATGATGCAATTACAGAACATGAAAAAAGATTTTCTCATCAATAAAATCATTTTCATTTCTTCATATCTTAAGACCATAAAGGTATAACAAAATGCGCATATTTCTCTACATAACTAACAATTAGAAATAAAAGTCTAGTTCTAATATAATTAGAACAAAATTAATAAAAATAAATCTCCAGCAGAATAATATTTAACTATCGCGAAATCAAATGATACAAATTTCATCTAGTTTTTTTAACGTAGTAAAATGAAGTATTTAGATTTGAATCCTATATTTCCATTTAATAAAAATGAAATGCAATAATATGAAATGTTTTATATCCTCGATCCATTAAGTAATCTGATTTGAATTTACCATACTAGGAAAAAATATAAATCATAGAGCAAAATAGGCAAGTTATGACTTGGTATGATGAGGAAAATAAAACCACTTTTCTCTTGAATTGGTAGTTTTAGTCACGGTCCCAAACACACGTACGCCATCGATGTCATAATCGGTTACTTTGTCTACACTTCGTTTTATCAGTGAGATAAAATAAATTATAATGAGACATTTTGTACTCACCACCGATTCCAGATGTTTTTCTTCTCTTTTTCGAAAATAGCAAAACTAACAGAAATGAAATTCTTGTGATTCGTTTGATGTTCGTCTATGGCAAAGCCCCAACAAGTGGTTGTAGCACTTTCGAGTAAAGTAATATTTCACATGCTATCCATCTCTTCAAATAGTCATGCTCAAGAACTCCACATCATCAAAGGTGTGGTAATCTAAACGCATGCGCAGAGTGCTTATCAATTTCAGATGATTCCATAGCTAAGAAGAATCTTAGAAAGACGAGGTATTAACATGCGCGGAATTTCCGATTTTCATGTCATGCAATTTATTGAACAATTTGTTTACACTGCATTCTCAAGGTAGTTTTAACAATATACACATTCAAATACATGTAATTGCGATACCCATGTAATTGCGACGCTGAACTCTTCTTCATTGTAAAATGCAGGTTAAAAAAAACAAGAATCAAAGGAGATGATTATTGAGAATCGTTTGATTATATAGGACAGATAATAATGATAGTAATAGTAATAATAATAATAATATAGGTAAATTAACCCAGGCATGTGAGGTTATACATGTACAACAGCTACCATTGTTCTCTTCATCCATTTCTTTACAATATTTAAATAAAAAGAGTTGTCAGAGCTGTTGTACATGTATGACCTCACATATTTGTATACTTTTCCCGATACGTGTACTGCATCAAAGCAATAGCTTTGATCCAGCTGAGGCATGGCGGCTTGTCATTGTTGAAAATCCACCTTCACCCGACAAAGGAAATTATAATTGGTATGGTGTCGAAAATCTGTCTATCTGACGGTCAATCGGATAGGGGTCGCCGTTGTCACTAACCCGTCTCTGTGGTCTAGTGGTTAAGGCACCGGTGTTCAAAGCTGGGGCCCGGGTTCGATTCCCGGCAGACATTTTTTCGGCATCACCAACTTTTCCAAAGGGTAGATAGCTCTGGGGAACCTTGATTTAAGCTACGCCTAACATTGTTCTCTTCATCCATTTCTTTACAATATTTAAATAAAAGAGTTGCCAAAAGCTGTTGTACATGTATAACTTTACACACATACACATACCCCTTCACACACACACACACACATATATATATACATATTGATGTCAAGTTTTACGTGTACCAATTAACGCTCTTGAGGTGAACGTATATATGTAACATGAGATGAGTGTCAACTCAAAAGATGACGCAGGAAACCATTCTCAGCTTTCTTTTCTTCTTTATCAAGACGTCTTACGTCAGAAGTAGTCTGAAAATTACAAGGGGATACAACATTCATATTTGGCTTATAGTCACAAATTAATCCACATCAATGAATTATTATCAAGTTGAATACATTCCATAATCTTATTCATTTATTTATTCATTCATTCATCTGTCTAAAAAGATTATGGAATATATTCAACTTGATGAATAATCAAGTTGAATACATTCCATAATCTTATAATCTTATTCATTTATTTATTTATTCATTCGTCGTCTAATGAGATTATGGAACATATTCAACTTGATGAATAATTCATTGATGTGCATAAATTCGATGTATAATATTCTCCGATCACCTCAATTTTAATTTCCATTTCAAGATGTAGATATTATGTCTGGGCTTTAATGTTTTTTTTTATTTTTAGACTATATTGGCTGAAGTGAGTACAGAAGAACGTGGCGACTATCAGAGGGACATTAGTGAATCTTGGTATGCGTTTGGACTTTTGCGTGACCGGACATACACCGACAATCACGGAAGTCAACGGAAACATGTCATCCGACACGAAAAATGTGGTTTCTTCGGATATTGGTGCAACAAACAGACTGATGGACTCCAAGCCGACTTCCTCTGTCAGAGGGAAGTCACCGAGACTTGTTTTCTAAACGTCTGCATTCCAAGGCGAGGCGAGCAGTCATGTGCCTCGCAGATCAATCAAATCAACGACGCTTCCCATCAGTTTGAAAGAATCTCATTTTCGGCTCAAAACCGTCCCTGTTAACCTATTAAACCATATTTTAAGATTTTCAACAAATCAAGATTCATTAATTTAGCGATAGACAAACGGAAATTTAGACTCTTTAGAAAATATGAAAAGGAGTGAAAGAAAAGCTGAAACGATTGCCGGGTATGGCACTAAATCATTTATATTCCATAATTATGACCACACCAGAGAAGTATTAAAACAGCACCGGTTTGGTCTTGGACTAATTCCAGATAGTCATCTATACAACACCAACTAGTGTTAAGACAGTATCGATTTGATTTCAAACCGGCGCTGTTTAACACTCTGGTGTGGTCATATATAGATTCTGGACTGGTGTTAAATTAACCTCGCAGTAGTTTTTGCAGTGCACATATACATCCACAACCTATCCATTCTCGCACCATCTCTTTCATACTCAGAATACATCGATCGGCAAACATTCACACGGTGAAAAGTGTATCAAATTTAAGGGTTCAATGTGAAGAATTATAAACGCCCGACAAGGTACTATCTGCCTTATGCTTATGAGTGCATCGTGGTCTAGTGGTTCTGACTCTCGCCTTCGAAACAGAGGGTCGTGTGTTCGAATCGTAGCCATGGCGTGTTTTCCTTTAGCAAGAAATTATCCACACTGTGCTGCACTCGACCCAGGTGAGGTAAATGGGTACCCGGCAGGAATAATTCCTTGCATGCTCTGAGCGCCGGTGATGGTAGCTCGAGCTAAAGTCGGGGTAATTATAGCAGCGCTTTGTATCCTCTTGCTTTATAAATGCAGCTATTATTAATTATTATCATTATTATTCCAATTCTTAATACCAATATGAACTAATGAGTTTAATCGTGACTTTAATTTGACCTTGTGTACATGGAAATATGACTTTTGACAATTTTCATATGAGTGAATCACACTGTTTTAAGTAAACTTAATTATTGCAAGAAAAATCTGGTAACAATTTCAAATTGATGGAAAACATAAAAAGCAACAACTAGGTCATAAAAAAAAATCTTTTGTCATAGACAAAGATAGGGGGCCACTTGGCGGATAATAATTTTATTTGGTTATACTTCTTACTGTTTAACGTGACATTTATAAGTATTTCCCCATGTATGATTACAGTAAATTAGATGCGATGAAATAAGAATAATTATTATACATGTAAATCAATTGAGTATAAAACTTGGTATATATATTAGTCTTTAAGAGATTTAATAACAATTTATTTGTTTGAACCATGAAGACACAAGCTTGGAATTAAAGTTATGGTATCTTCAGAATACGCCAGTCTTGCATCTGCCTCGCTATTTGTATTCGTAAGTCGGCAATGAACTGGGTGCAGCATTATGATTTTCTATCTATATTTTGCTTCACCACCTCCTCTTAAACCCTATAAACCACTCACAGTATTCATTCACTACACCATGTACACCGCACTGGACACCACTACATCCACACACCAAATTATCCCCCTCTTCCTGCATATTCTAGGCAACTTTTAAATATTATTTTCACCTCACGTTACACATCTTTTGACTTTAGCTGAAAAGACCGTTTTCTTTTACTTTATTTCGTTTGGCTTTATGTTAGAAAGCTGTGTTTTTTTTTATGTTTCTGTTGAATGCTCATTTAGATTGTTTGTTTGTTGATTGCCTTCATTATTTTCGTTATTATTTGCCTATTATTTTGTGTCCCAAAAGCCCCATGAAAACCTGTTGAAAGGTGAAAACTTGACATTAAAAGGAGTGTGAGCAAATTGCTACATCCGCATTCTCTTTATTTCTGTCACACACCTATACATATATTTATATATAGGTGTGTGACAGGTGTGCGGCGGCTTGTCATTGTTCAAAACCCACCCCCACATACACCCGATAAAGGAAATTATAGTTGGCATAGTGTTGAAAATCTGTCTATCTGACGGTCAATCGGATCGGGGTCGCCCTAGCCACTAACCCGTCTCTGTGGTCTAGTGGTTAAGGCACCGGCGTTTAAGGCTGGGGGCCCGGATTGGATTCCCGGCAGAGACATTTTTTTTCGGCATCACCAATTTTTCCAAAGAGCAGATAGCTCTGGGGAACTTTGATTTAAGCTACTCCTACCATTGTTCTCTTCATCCATTTCTTTCACAAAGTATTCAAATAAAAGCTGTTTTACATGTATAATTTCACACATATGTATATTCATATATGGGTGTGTGTGTGTGTTTGTGTGTGTGTGAGAGTGTGTATGTGGGATTGTATATGTGTGTGTGTGTATACCACGACAGAAGTCCGGAGTTCGATTCCCGGCACGGCCCTTGACCAAGGCATTTTTATCTACAATGTAGATTGCTCTTTTATCTTTTATCAAGAGCGGGGATTCGTATTCCGGTGACCCGGGTTCGATTCCCAATTGGTGCGCTAGTGCCCTTTGGTAAGGCATTAATCCTCAGTACCAGGTCCTTCGGAGGGGACCTTAAGCCGTCGGTCCTCTGGTTGCTTGCTTACAAGCATTCATGCTTTCTTAGCAATCAGGTAAAAAAATCACCACCAATCATGTAAATGAAAATGTTCTAAGCATTACTGATACCAACGTGTGCTCGTGTTTAACAAATATTGTGGGTGGGTGGATGTGAGTTGTAGGTGCACACGTGCTTGTGTGTGTATTTTGTGCTTTTGGAGAAAGCATCATAATACCGAGAAGGTGATGGAAGTCAGTTATGAGGAAGAAAGGTAGTCATGAGTATACTGTATACAAGATATTTAGAAAGATGATGAGTTAACGCGGTAACTAAAGTTATCGCGATAGCAAGGACTTCAGAAGGGTAAGATGAAAAAATGTCACTGTGATCTGAACCTTTGACCTTTTTACCTCGAAATCAATAGGCTTCCTGGAATCCATGCTCATACACACCAAATTATATGAGCCTTGGTTAACTTCAACTGAAGTTATCGCGTTTACAAAGACTGCAGTAGGGTAAGATGAAAATCTATCACTGTGACCGTGACCTTTGACCTTTTGACCTCAAAATCAATAGGTTTCCTGGAAATTATGCTAGTATTTTACACACAAAATTATATGATTCTAGATTAAGTCAAACTGAAGTTATCGCATTTACAAGGAAAATGTAACGGACAGACGGACGGACGGACACCGAGCGTGATACCATAATACGTCCCGTCTAGGACAGGCGTATAAAAAAGCATGGAAATGCACAATACAGAAAAACATAAAACGATAAAATACATAAGAAATTGTTTTTCAAACCTATTTTTAGTTTACACAAATGGTAGGAATGCTACAAAGAATATTTACAACACAAAATAACATTTTAAGAACATCTTTTAAAGAATATGATTTATGCGTAAATTACTGAATTCATATTAATAGAAATATAATTATTTCGGAAACAAAATAGCCATATTACAGCCTTGTAGATTACATCGCTCGCACACTACTATTATGCCAATTTTAGCAGCGGCCAAGATCTCAAGTCAAGGGGAGGGGCATACTCACCCCCCCCCCCTCCCCCCGGCCAGAGATAAAAAAACGGGCCTGGTTTGCATGGTTAGGGTTTAAAGTTAAATCGTCGCCGGTTCCTTGTCTCCTATTTGCACGTGGACAATAAAAACAAAAGGAGTTATAAAGTTTTTCCGAGGCTGCGAGAAAGTTTCAAATTCCATTCAATCATACGAACACGGTGCACCCAACCATAACTTCGGCATCGTAAAAATACCCATTATATGCTAACACATTGACAACCCACATTCGGATGTGAAGCCTCATCCGACTGGTCTTGACGGGCTACGAACATTGGCTTGTAGCGTTTGTAAGATCAACATTTTCAGACGCGAGATCTATTGCTTCCTTTTTGTTTTGACAATCATGGCAGAGAAGTTTATTGAAGCTCTGTCGGATCATGTCGAATGTGGGATCTGCAGTTGTCCGTATGAAAGTGCCAAATACCTGGATTGTTTGCATACATTTTGTGAAGGCTGCATCAATCGCCTTCTCGATCAGACGAATCAAGTTTGGAACGGCCCGAGCGTATGCATCAGGTGTCCCATATGCCGCAAGGTTACACGTTTCCAAGCCGGGCGTAAAGCCGACACATTGAAGTCGAATTTCATAGTGAACGGAATAGTTGAAGAACTTTTGCATCATGACCTCCATGCAGAACCAGTCGTTGAGCAGAAGGAAGACGTTTGTGCGGACCATGGCATCGACAGGAAGTTCTACTGTGAGAAATGCAACAAAATAATCTGCAGTGAATGTGCTCTGTGTAAACATCATGGACACACCTTCTTGATCAAGAACGTGGAAGAGGCATCTAAATCCAAGGCGCATGAAATCAATAAGCTGATATCCAATGCAACGTCTTGGCTGCAATCCCATAGGAATTTCAGTAAGGAATACGGGGAGAAGAGAGCAGAAGGAAATAAGAGGTTGGACGAAATAAAGGAGGCTATTACAACGTCTTATTCGAATAACCTTGACACCATAACCAATAAACTAGAAGCTAAGAAGGAGACCCTAATGGCAGAGGTGGCTACCAGAAGAGAGGAATTCGTCAATGTTTTAGATAGTGTATTGGTACCACTAGCGGAAACCATGTCACAGGTTCTTGATGACGTCAAATTTGGCGAAGCTTTGGTAGACAGCAACGACCACCGGGAAATACTGCTCAATTACCAGGACTGGATGAAGAGCCTATGTACCCGGTTGGACTACGGACTTCCTTCTAGTACTGCGGCGAAGAAACAGATTTCATTGATTGAGTCGATGTGCTTCCGAAGGTGCGCTAATTCAATCATTGATGTGCCTAAGTTGGGTACCGTTAGGTATCAGAAGAAGGATCAACACGACAAACATGCACAAGGAGAATCCATTCTAAATCCAGGTAACGTCACTGAAACCGCAATGAAACAATAACCTCCTCAAGTTTTGGGAATATCTTAATCTTCCATCAAATGGTATCGTGAGGTTTTTTTTCAAATGATTAATAAATAATAATCTTTATGCTAATGTATTGATGACATATGCAGTCCTGATATGAATCAGTGTAAAAAAAACCCCGAAATGTTGCAAAATTCATTATTTTCAGTTGTGAATTCGAGGCTGGACTGAGATTGAATGATCCTGGATAAATGGTATTCCATGTTTAATTAAGAAATATGGTGTTGACATATTTGAGTTGTTACATTGTTTTTTTCTTTTCTTTTTACATTTAAGAGATAATAAAGCATTCGTTATATTCATACAAACTAATTCACTTCACATGAATCAATCACATTGGATACTTAAATAGATTGACTTTTGTTAGAGTACAATGTATTCGCAACAATTCTGACATTTCTCTCTACATAGGGTAACTGCACATTCCTGGGTTACATCGATAACAAACAGCACCTCATTGTAAACAGGGCTAACGAAATTTTCCTATGATTCACTTTCCATATTATAAAAAAATATATCATTCCTCAATCATGAAAGTTTACGAAAATTTTGAATGTTGAACCATGAATCCAACATCTCAAATTTGTTTCACACTCTGAAATTTGTTAAAATGACATTATTCTAAACTTTTTCCACTAATTAAAGGTAAATTGATACAATCTGGGCAAATATCTCAGCGTAATAGTGCTTGGCTATTGATGTCTTGTCATGCGTACAAATTTCTGTTTGTTTATTAATACAAGATGGAAAATTGATCCATATGGATATTCGTAAAATTCCACTTCGGATTTCTTCATTGAAACTGGCGGCTTCGAAGGCAGACATAAAAAATGTCTTAACTGCCGTTCTTTCTTTCGTGCTTCTTTAGAAATTAACAGCTGTTTGAATAAAGTTGTTGCCTGTTAGAACTCCAGTCATAGAAACTTCTTGGTGTAATATCCCTTAAAGTTTTTTCAGCACTTTCCAAATGCCCTTTATAGAACTCTCAACAAAATTAAATACTTCTTCGGTCCACTCTAAAGAGGTGAAGTCTAATCAAAGTTTGATAGAACGGAGACTGGTGTGATGAATGATTGCTTGTTTGTTTTTTCATTTGTTTATTTATTTATCTAGTTTTTTTGTTTCATATATGCCTGCATGTATTTTGTTTATGTTCTTGTATACTGCAGGCTTGGCCTTTGTGGTTTTGTCAACCACGGCGTTCTGGATATTTGTACAGCATACATCATTCTACATGATATAGAATTAATAAATTATAATCTAAATGTGGGGAAATGAGTTTAAAGGCTTTTCATCTTTTTAGATAAAGTTCTTAGATAAAAATAAAAATGAATTAGCATTTAGAGGGAGTGCGTTAAAAATTGCTTCTATGTAGCACTGTCTTTCACATTCTCCCGTTGCAATAGATCACTAATAGAAGTTCACATATCATAGATTCGCAATAGATTGAGCTTTCTGATATTTCAAGCATGTAACCTAGGTAAAGATTGTTTTGATAAGTACCTTCTTTCTCGATCCTCACAGTGAAAAAACTTAACCGGCCGACGGAAAGACTTCTCCTGACCGCACGTGGGCAATTATCAGGTGAACCGGAAATGATGACACCTTACCCGAACGAAAGGATCCTGGTGCTTTATAAAGACAGACGGGTCGAGATTCTCAGTCCTGATGGCAAAATCGACAACGTTAGACCAATTGCGGCCAGGTATGTAGCTGCTCTGTCGGATGGCCGTATCGTCACGCTGTCGGAGAGGAACGCGGTCAATATTTACAACCAACAAGGTCAAAGACAAGAAGTCAAGTTCCAGATAAGCGATTGCGATGAATTTGCAGAATACATAGCAACGGACGAGGACAATCATGTATATGTGCTCTATCCTCGTGCCGCAAAGTTCTTAAAATTTTCCACCAAGGGTGGTGAGCCTACGGCCGTCATTCCCCTTGCTTCCGACGACTTGGGCGATGTCTCTAGCATGGGTTTGTCCAAGGAAGGAAATGTGATATTGGTGTTGGGGGAAGGGGAGGTCCGAGTGTTCAGTCCTACAGGCCGTCTCATTCGACGGATACCTATCAAGGAAGCGGATAGAGTGTCTTGTGACCAAGAGGCAAGGCAAGCTGTGGATAATAGCTAACCAGAATATCCAAGGTTCCAACAGGGCTTTCCTCGAGGTGTATAGCGAGTATGGATTGCGCAGGGCAGATTGCTACATACCCAAGGATCCAGTTACAGCTACTTCGGAGTTTGAGCCCTGGGGAGTAGCTGTATCTCTTACATGCTACGCTGCCTGTGTTCCTCCAACAGAAATAGCTTGGTTCGTTCACGAAGTCATGGAAGTCGACAGATAGAGCTTCAGTATTTCGTTTGATGAATATCAGTTATCAAGATGGGAAGATTATTCATCTAGCAAGTTTCAGGACATTCAGACAAAAGTTATGAAAGTTATTCATTTAGTTGTCCTAATGGTAACATGATTCTTTGAGTCTATGCATTCATTTGCACCTGTAAACCGTTTATCCTTGGAGTTAACAATCAAGTTAGTCCTTTTCGAAAGCTTATTATTTAAGTTTTGGGAATGACATAATTATGTACCATACATTCTACCTCGTACCCCCTCCAATGAAAAATAAAAGGATTGTGTAATGATGCTAATCTGAGTTAAAGCTAAATGCTAGCTTGGTAATGTGACCAACATATTTTGAAATTTTCAAGAACGTGAGATCCTATTTGTTATGAATATACCATCGGGGAAAAGACCATAATTCAAACAAGAGTCAATAGATGATATGATCTTCATCTAAATATGGACCCATGATCTAAATAGGCTCGTTTAAACATGCAACTATTGTAACTTTGCTATTATGGTAATACTAATTGTAATTGACTCCCGTATTAACCACGTTACCATGTTATTTGCCATTGTGACAAAGTTGCAAGTAGTTATATGAAACGGGTCTCTTTTCCACAAATGACTTTGGTCATTTTGTAGCTTTAATCTTACATTTCAAATCAATTAAAGCAATCACCATAAAAAGGGGAATTTAAAGAAAGTTGGATATTTTTCTGATGGGGTACCAATCATTAATGATGAGAGAAGTCTATCAATAAAACTAATCATGCCAAACCTATGGAAATAATACTTTCTACCTGTTCAATCTTCAAATTACATGTGCTACTATTAGTCATGTTTATTCACAAATGTTTCTTTTCTTTTACAGTTGACTAAAAATATGAAATGTAAAGATAAATGTTGTAGGGGTTGCTTTTTTCATTTTTATTGTGAATCCTACGAATGCTTTCTGAAAAATGCCGATAGATTCCATTGGAACATCTACATAACCCTACAAAAGATTAATTCTCTTATGAGATTTTTCTGATTATATACATTAATTGAATTTACACAATGAAGGAAAGATTATCCAAGATAGTTGAATGAGCATTAATGCTATTAGAAATTAATTTCATACTTTTCATTAATGTGTGGTGGAAAAAGTACTCGCCATCGGGTAAAAATGATAGTAGTATTTGTCGTCGTCTTTGCAGTCATAGTGGTAGTTACAGCAGCATCAGGTAGTAATATAAGTACCTAGTGCCGAATTATTATTATTGTTATTTTTATTATCAATATCATCATTATTATCATTATTGTCATTATTATCATTTATAATTATCACTAATATTATCATCATTAGCAGTAGTAGTTGTAGTAGTAGTAATAGTAGTAGTAGTAGTAGTAGCAGTAGTGGTGGTAGTAGTAGTAATAGTGTAGTAGTAGTAGTAGCAGTAGTGGTGGTAGTAGTAGTGGTGGTGGTGAAGGGTGTGGTGGTGGATCTGATGATGATGGTACTATGATGTGGTGGTGGTAGGAGTAGAAGTAGGTAATAAAGATGGTGATGGTTACAAATATCAACATTTCGTGGATACGCGTCACCCCTGTCACCTGCAGGGCATATGTGAAAACTACGAGGATATCAATGTATATAGAATACCAACTATTCATGGTTTATTTATTCTCAGACAACAATACACATACGGCACCACTGGCTGAAACGTATGTGCTTACAAAGTGTATATATATATATATATATAGTAAATAGTGGTAGTAAAATACGAGCTGTGATTGGCTGGATTTGTACCACGTGACCTCCCTTCAAAAGTTATATTGTACATATGTACAATATAACTTTCGTTTTTGGATGGCAAAATCCATGATGGGCGGGGCTTAGATTAAGGGATCTATTTACATAATAAATAGTGAACGTTCTATCATACAATATTACTGGACTATATGAACTCCAAATATAAAATTATCCCTCGTGCAAGCCTATTTCACCTCGGCTTCGGCCTCGGTGAAATAAACCTGCACTCGGGATAATTTTATATTTGTCGTACATATAATCCAGTATATTGTACAATAGATTGTACACTATTTATATAATTATATATTATATATTTGTAAATATCAAACAGGCACAATGCTGAAAATTTAGATTTTGATGAAATTTTCAACTTTATACTTTTAAATCTGTTCACCCAAAATAATTTTTTTTTTTTTTTTTTTTGGGGGGGGTCATTTTTCTTTTGATAATACAATAACGATTTGCGTTTGATTTGAGGTGAATTTGTAATCGATTCATTGTTGTTGTAAAAAAATATTTTTTCAAATATTTTACACATCCTGCATTTTTTTTATTGTTCACGATATACGGTTTATCTTAAAGGGGAATGAAACCTTTGGAACAAATAGGCTTGTGTAGAAACAGAAAAATCACACAAATAATGAGAAAGTTATGAGCATTTGAATATTGCAATCACTAATGCTATGGAGATCCTCACATTGGCAATGCGACAAGGATGTGTGATGTCACTGATGAACAACTTTCCCTTTGGTGGACTATAAAATACCCTCAAAATGTCTCTTTTTGCTTTTTCTTACGATAATACAAACTCTTTATCCATTATGTATTCTTAAAAAATATGTATTACATGCCCTCATGTAGAAAGAACACATGATCTATGGATAGATGTGATAAAAGAGGCAATTCAAGTGAAATATATACTAAAGTAATGGGGAGAGTTGTTCATCAGTGACATCACACATCTTTGTCGCATTGCCAATTTGCTATCTCCATAGCAATAGTGATCGCGATATTCAAATGCTCATAACTTTCTCATTATTTGTCAGATTTTTCTCAAACTTTTGTTGATCTGTTTCTTTGATTTTTCTGTTTTCACACAAGCTATCTTGTTCCAATGGTTTTATTCTCCTTTAATGGATGTATGTGTAATATGTGAAACATCAATGGGAAACCTTAAAAAGAGTAACGTGACACAAGCTTACCCATTAATTTATTCATAAATGCCCAACTCACTCCGAGAACAACTTGAGTTGTCTATAAATTTTGGAAATTTAACAAGATTAGCACTGAAAATTTCAGTCTGATAAAAAAGTGATAGAATTAATAAATGGTTGATTTAGGAAAACTGTTTTATGTATGCCGTCCTGAATTTGCAGTAGATTGGCTGATGAGATCCGCACTTTACTATGTCTTATGACTTATTAATACATATGCATGTATATAATTATGTAATTAAGTTATTTCTCCTTCGTAACAAAACAAAGGTTCAGCAATGATGATGTTACACAACACAGTATAGTCAAATTGTATTTTAGTTATTTAAAAGACACAAATAGAATTCATTAATATGCATCATGAAAGACATCCAGAGAAATGTTTCACCCAAAATGTTGCAATACTTTGAAATGAACCTTGTCCAATCTTAATGAAAAAGCCTGTCTGATATTTGCCTGATTTTTCCTTTGTCTGGTCAAGACTTCAAATCATCATTTTCAACCTGGAGTACTGCTTTATTTTTTGTTAATACAAGCGCATCCGACAGTGAAAGTTGAAAGGGGAAGTACACCTTGACGAAAAGTTTGTAGTAAAAATAGCAGAAAAATGATAAAAAATATTTAAGTTTTGAGGAAAATCCATCAGATTAAAATAGTTATTAGAATTTATTGTTTGGATTTGTGACGTCATATATGAGCAGCTGCCCCATACTTATGTAATATATGAAATACACAAATTTCCTTTTTTAGTGGTTCTTGATGACCTTTTTTTATTTTTAGGAGAGGGTGTGAGATGATGTTTCTGTTGATATAATGAAAGGTTTCGATTTTCTGAGAAAATGATCTTTTATTGTTTTTTTACCATATACTGTAATGACTGTGGCGTTAAAACTGACACCAGTGTGTGATAATAGAGGACCACACCCTGGGTTGTTAAAAGTACACCCTAGAGATTGAACGTAACACCAAAGAGTGTAAATGTAACAACCAAAGGTGTTGTAATAACACTTATAGGTGTTAAACTAACACTGCCAATTTAACACAGGTGTGTTCCTCTATGTACGCCAGTTAACGTCACAGTTTTTGCTATGCACGAAATTTACAATAGCTGCTCGCATATGACGTCACAAATCAAATATTAAAAATTCTAATAATTTGTAATTTTTCTCAAGCCTTCGCTTATATTTTTTTTCTGCTGATTTTACAATAAACTTTTTGTCAGGGTGAACTCCCCCTTTATAATAACTTTATGGTGGACACATGATGGAGCTCATGACATTACTTTCTTTGACTTCACCCTGAATATTTTAGAAAGGAATCCAACCCAAATTAAAAAAAAAATCTATAGAAGACAAGAAGATCAGTGAAAGTTTGCCATAGTTTGAACGAAATATCGGAAAACGACAACAAAGTTGTGAATTTTAAAAAGTTGTAAAAAATGACAAATCAGTCACTAAACCCATGCAGACTTCAAGCTGGCCCAATTGGTAATATCATAGTGATGTCATACAAGGAAAACTCTTCAATTTACTTCTGTACATAGAAGACTAAGTAATTTTTTTTAACGATTTTTACTTCAATTTTTTTTCACAAAACAATATGCTACCTTGGTCTGTTGGCTATGTTTTTTTAAATATAACTAATAGGTATTTAAAGCGATGGTCCGGGCTGAAAATATTTATATCTTAATTCATAGAGTAGAATTCACTGAGCAATTGCCGAAATTTCATAAAAATCGGATAACAAATAATAAAGTTATTGAAGTTTAAAATTTAGCAATATTTTGTGAAACAGTCGTGACGGTCATGAATATAGGTGGGCTGATGATGTCACATCTCCACTAACCATTTTCTTATGTTATTACATATAATCATAATTTTTTTCATTATTTCATACGTGTGTGAATAATATGTCTGCCTTATATTGAAACAAGTTGCAGCAATAAATATCTAAAGCACTAAATCAGTTGTCAATCCAATTTTTCTAGTTCTTTGATGAAAAAACTTGAATAAACCTAATGTTATATAATAAAATCCTAAAGAACAAGTGGAGATGTGACATCATCAGCCCACCTATTGAATATTCATGACGTCTGTTTTCACCAAATATTGCTAACTTTAAACTTCAATAACTTTATTATCCGATTTTGATGAAATTTTTCGGCATTTTGCCTAGTGAATTGTACTCTATTTATTAAGCTATACATACTTTCAGCCCGGACCATTCCTTTAAAAAAATTCTCGTTTATAGCGTGGACTTTACCTCTTGGTTAAAGACCTATGCCTCGGTCACATTTGCTCTACGGCGGCCATACGGCGGGTCGAAAACAGTTGTTTTTACATTTTTGTACCAGCTACATATTGGTTTGAATTAAAATTGATAAAACGGCTGTTTTCGATTCGCCGTAGAGCAAATCTGACCGAGGTATTAATAAACTCACACAAGGCGTGTGTTTCCTTCTTCCTCATATTTATGTCAGACAGTTATGTTCAGTTTGTTATTTATATTATTTTTTTCGCCTTCACGGAGTTAAAGTGAAATACAAGAGGCCTTGCCGTTTGCCAGTTTATCGATAAAATATAAATACATACAAAAGACATGACAGAAAAACAACAACAATTCGAGCTTGAAAATGTATTTGACAGCAGATAATAAAAATAAGAGACTTATTCAAAATTGCATATATAAACAGGCTTCGTCATCTTTGCATATCTGTGCACATAAACATGTTAACTCATATCTTACATTCAGATTCTCTATTCAAAATTATATGGCACAATTCGCCGTACTCTGTACAAACCGTTGTAGTTAGATTTTAAATGAAGAATATTTATAAGTCCAGTATGTCCATCACTGCCATTGCAAATTCTATCATTATTTACATTACATCATGTTACAAAAGTAATATATTATATACTTATAAAGCCACAGTTGCATATCTATGTATAAACTCGCTTGGATTATATTCACGAATCGCACGGAAACTTCAAATATGTTTTTAACCGTTTATTTTCAAACGAGTAGCTCTATCTATCACATAGCGTATGATCATCAACCAAATGAAAAACCGTATCAACTGTAGTATTGTTTGATAAGACTGAACGGAGAAATTATCTTAAAAGAAATACATCAGTTAACCATACACACTGCAAAAACTCTGGTATTGATTTAACATCAGCCTGAAATCTATATATGTCCACACCAGAGACGAATTAAACAACACCAGTTTCGTTTTGGCCTGACACCAAATAGGTGTTTATACAACACCAATCAGTATCAAAACAGCATCGGTTTGATTCCAAACTAGTGTTGTTTCAATACTTTTCTGCATTGTGGACACATATAGATTCCGGGCTAGTGTTAAATCAACACCGGAACTTTTGCAGTGCACTATTATGTCAACAGAATATTACAGCAGTAATAGAGTGAAATACATGCCCTTACAATCCTGTGTGTTCCAGGCAGGAAATATTATTAGTGACGTCATGCCATGAATGAAAACGACATCTTTAAGACTAAAAGAATATCCGGATGAAATGGTATACATCACAGAATCATTGATGCTATCGAGACGCATCTTTTAAGACCTCGTTTGAATTAACTAAATGTCTTCAGTAATAATGATAAAAATGATGATAGAATAATAATTATACTAATAATAATCATTATCATGATATTGATTACGATAATACTACTAATACCATTATTATTTTTATCATTGAATGACATTAATCAATACAATAATAATTATGATTAATGCTGAAATTAACAACGTCAAATTGCTTTTATTATCGAAACATAAAAAAGATTTTTTTGAATACATTTCCGATACACAAGTAGACTGGCAAAGTATCAAAATATTTAAATATTTCCTGAAAGCATAATATATCTAAAAAGAGCAGGATCATAACTTGATGAGCAGAATATGATTCAGTTGGACACCTTCGAATACTTGTTACGTCCCTGAATAATACCTATCACGTCATCAGTCACCCATGAGCAGGATTTTATGACTACATCGTTTGAAACTACTTCACGGAATAATATCACCTGGATATTTCTCTTATACAAAATAAAGTTTGTTCATACACTTAAATAAACAAGCACCGATCAATATTTTAATCAATACTTCATCATAGACAATCAAATCTTCATAATCGTAGGTGTAAACAAGAAAAATATATCAAGGAAGAAAACTTAGTTTGCGACAGTAGCATTGAAAATAATACATATATTGCACCTGGTTTTACTGAAATTTCATTGCACAAATAAGAATTCACATTAGGAAATAATAATAAACATGAGAAATAGAAAAACTTTGACGAAAATCAAGGGTATCAAGACACAAGACAGCTAAGGTGTGGTCACAAAACTTAATAATACCAAGTAAAAAGAAATCATAATGCTTTTATTTCAATTCCCTTGAAAAATACCATTTGCATTATAAGGCACTGGTACACTTTCGCATCGTGACTATTTTCTTCTTATGAGATATATTACTGTGAATACTAAATAGCAACAATATGATCATCATGGAAGTATATGAAATAGTCTTACAAGTGCTCATGATTGTGTTCACAGTCACAACCTTCAGTGAAATGTTGTTACTATGTCGGGGAAGCTTCATTCGTCGAGGTTTATTATGAAAAATAATACACAAATGACATGAATCCGTAATCTGGATTGTCTATTTTTTCCTTTAGAGAAATATACACCAGTACGTGAATCGGGTTTCACAAACTTAAAGTAGCAGTCAAGCGAGAGGCCTTATTGTTAAATTCACAAATGCATCCCTTTGTTCGCCATCATTTGTGGATGGTTTTTCTCTCGATGGAAGACCAGCAGCCAAAGCATTCTCTGCTCAGAGTCTAGCCAACTTGGCTCTATTTTGCCAATGTTATGGCTCATTTTTGTGCCTCCACCACATTGCAGTATTTCAAATATTGTCACCACCTCCGACCGAGGTGGGTGACTAAACTCACGGGATCCATTGGTGGCTGATTGACCGATCCGTTATTCCAGGTCTAATGTCCAGCATTCGGGTCTACTCCCTTGGTGCTCCAGATCTCGAAGAAGCAGGCGGTAGAGTGAAACCGGAAGAGGATCTTAAGAGGGGCGGCGATGTGGACGATGACGTACCAGGCCGTGGCGCCGTAGTAGTTGTTCTCGAGGGCGAAGAGGTCGTAGCCGCCTTTGAGCTCGTACGTGTTGACCAGCCACCAGGTGATGTTGCATACCAAGAGGAACATGATGATCTGCTTGGTTCGGGTCTGCTTGAAGTCTTCGGGCGGCTTGCGGTGCATTGCGTCCAGAATGAGAATCACCTGGACATAAAGAGAAAACGAGAGTAAGTGATTACATCAAAGTTACATTGCTTTCTGACAGAGACAAGTGAATCATCCCTTACACAAAGAACTAACTCCTTTCGAGCTCTTGTATGTTTCTGTTTATAATAAAGATGCGTGTGAATGATGCCTCACTTTGAAATATTCTATATGGACATAAATGCATTCTATTTCAAAGTGAAACTCAAATTGAAATAACTTGTTTTAATGATAGATAAAATACGTCCCTTATTACGATAAGACAAATGTAATAACCCTTCCACCTCTCTTAAAACAGAAAATGCGAAAGGTTTTAAACAAAAGTAAAAATTCATCCTGTCTTCCCTGAGTTAACTTTATAAAAGTTTAAACTTTAAAAAGGTAGTATATGTTTCCAATTTCGAGAGAGAGAACAACTGTACAATTCACTTTAAACCGACAGCGAGGACGGCGTAAAAACACCTAATGCGAGAAAGTGCGCAGCCTAATAATATTGAGCTCTTAACTCGCCTTTAAAGAAAATATATTGAGAATAAAATGCAAGAATCACTTAAATATCTCACCTGCATGACGGTCTGTATCAAATGAGTTGTTTCATCCACCCAGATGAGTCCTGCATGTTTGGATACACCCATAGAAGCCGCAGAAGCTACAAACGTATAGATACCTTGAAGAAACACACCGGTTACACATATCCATAGAAGGGCGGCATCCACACGATGGGCAGGGCCAGCACTATGATCCGTCTGGAAAGATTCAAGATCACTGGGATAGTTATTCAATTATTAGAATGATTATTATTGCTCTCATTGCCATGATCATTATTACAAATTATGAGTATCATTATTATGCTATCATTCTTATTTAAATTATTTGAATCATTATCTTCTTTATCAATTTTCTGATTTTTGTTGAATTATCTTTGTCATTATCTTTATCATTTTTATTTCTGTTATAATCAATATTATTTTTATCATCATTAACAATATTATCACTACCGTTATAAAACTCTATCAAAAGAATAAAACATAAGACAAAAAGTATTTGATTATACCAATTTGTGGCCCCTGAAAAAAAAAACACGAAAAAGAAAATCCGCCAAGACAGGTTATTTCAGACTTAAAACACACAGACTTGCGCTTTTAAAATAAGAGAGGTTTCAAAAAGCCTTAAGCATCAAATACCTTTAAGATATCCTTGAACTTAAAAGAAATTAACAACGATTAAAGCAAACCGTCATACCTGCCAGCCGCCTTTGTGTATTCCGATAAAAGCGAGTACACATCCAAGTATCGAGACAAAATTGAGGAAAATTCGGTAACCATGGATACTGACGAAGCTCTCTTCCGATTTCTCAGGGTCACCGAGGTAAATGATGTTAAGGATGAGAATGATAACACCACACATCGTACACAGAACTCCAAGCAACAGACCACATTCAAAGCTGTCGTAACCAAGAAAATAATAACCAATGAGAACAAATGTAATTTTACACGATGACAAATTGGATACCATAACAGAGACCATAATCACAAGGGCAATTCCATAAAATATGGACGTCCGACCCCCTGTATGTGGGAACTTGATGAAATTTTCTGGTTCTTTTGATAGTTTGCAATTTTCTCAAAGGACCATGACTTGGTCAGTTCATAAAGTGATGTAAGACTTGAGACAAATGGGGGTCGGACGTACAGAAAGGTTGATTACTTTATGGAATTGCCCACAATTAAAATAAACGCTGATAATCTGGATTAGACGAGGTTTTAAGAGGCCTGATCTTTTGCACCAAGAGATGTGTTCACTTGGAATTAGAAATATAATACAAAGAACCCCAATAATGAGCTTTTCTGATTACCAGTCTTTCGATATTGTAAAGGACCAAAAATTTCAGTGTTTTCATCGTATTGCATCTTAGTCTACAACATTTGTTATTTGATTGATCAGATTGATTGCATCTTGGTTTACAATTAAAACAATTATTAAAATTAATAAACTATTCATCACCGGCCCCGTTCCTCAACGGTTGGCGATGAAAGCAAATACAAAAAATATACATTTTACTGGTTTCAGGTCGGTATATTATTTGAACAAGAGTAATAATTAACATTGATCTTGATTGGCTATCGCCATTTACCGATTAATTGCTGATTGTTTAATTTTCCTCTTGCCTAATCTGAGATTCAAAAGGGGTTTTACCAAAAGTCACAGAGAAGTTTCCTTGGGGTGTATCATTCTGATTAATCTACCAAGGAATTAATCTTCAAATTGATCTTGCTAATGACTTCTTTTGAAGTTAATAACAAAAATTGTAGAAGAAAATTTACTTATATTTTCCAATCTTTAAAAAGACAATAGAATTAAAAAAAAATCCGAAAGGCTTACTTCCCTACCACCAAATGGATACCTCATTAATCAAATGGGATGATTTCGTAAAGTATTCGTCATAAAAAAGTTTCATGATCCAATATTACTATTATTCGATATTTCATAAATGTTGATAACGTTTGTCTTTAATCGAAATTCTGCACCCATTTTAATTTTAGTTCATTCTCCTCGTTAATGGATTGTATAACACGTTTCTTCTTTCTCTTGGGATCTACGTTGCAAATTTTATAAGGAATATGCAGTGGGAAACGAAGCCAAGGGTAGTGTAATCATTGCAACAATGTTAACTGTATTATGTTGTACCCATTTATTCGTTTAAACGACTTGAATTGCATTAACCGACTCTTAGTGGCAGCGCTAAAACCCAGAGGGAAACGAAAATGGAAGCGATTGTTTTTATTTGCACCGAGTAAAATGGTTGAAAGCATTTTGGGAAAATGTCCAATGGGATTTCAAACAGACGTTAGACACAATTGAACTGCTGTTAATGGGGGTGTGGTGCAGAGAACTTAGAATAAACAGGATACATCGACCGAGTGCATTTTTACTTGATGTTTTCTGATGCTTGTAGTGATTAATAAATATCTTGTTTCTGCCAGCTATCATTGCATTTATTGCAATTATCAATCGAATAAATGAATCATAATCGGTTCATTCGAGTCCCTGGATAAAACAAATAACAATGAATAACAACACTATTGCCAGGGGCTCATTAAAAGTGATACAAATAAGTGGAAGGGGTGGTAACAGCTTACTTTTTCTTTTAAAATTCTATATAGATTCATTTATATTTATCGAAGCCGAGTCATGCAAACATAATACGTGACGAGAATGAAAAAGATAAAACTTGCTTGGTTACTTTGTTGTAAATGTGTTTGAAAATAATTTGGAAAAATCAATCTCATTACCACTTTCTCTTCAAGAGAGGCAAGAGGGTGGATATTTTGTTGTTGTTGTTCTGAATTTTATCCAATGGCACCTCGATCTCGTAAGATCCGCCACACGTATCCGACTGTGGCTTTCAATGGCTGTTCTCTAACCGCTTTGAACCGCGTATCGTCATCCCGTATTGGGAAGGTATCTCGTATCACCCCATATGGCGCCATTTTGTTTCGTTTTGAATAATTATACGCAAAGTTAGCTGCCGCCCTCTTCCATGTCTTCCACCCTTCATTTCGCATTACCCGCGTTGCCGCCGTGTTCGCTCCTTGATGAGATCGTGTTGACCTCGTATGTTCATAACCTTAACCGTATTATTTTTTTAAATGTCATAATCTATTTTGTTTAAAGTTTAAATGCTGGAAATTGGGAATGTCTTTGAATCATTCCGCCTCACCTTGCCCCTCTTTTCTCTTCATCCACTCTGTCTCTCTGCTCAAGATACCTCCATACAACTCATGTTCCATTATGTTCAATTAATCTTTATTACTTTTAATTCACACCGAACCAGTTTAGTTTTCTCAAAATTTATGTATTCCAATATTCATCTTATCAATGAATTATGAGTATGTTTATTTTGTTTTATTTGTTTATATAAATTGTATAATTCAACGGAAAATTGAATATATTCATGACAGATAAGCACGGTTTGAAGACGGGTTAACGCAGTCTTTTGGAGGAGTACAGTAACTTCCAAAACCGCCATTTTTAATTAAAAAATCTGTAACGGGCCATAAACTCTCAGAAGATGAGCGGTTGCCTCTGAATCTCCAAATCAGGGTATCCACCACCCCCCCAAAAAAATCAAATTTAAAGTTTACCTAAAACTCATTTCTGTGTTGTTGGTGGGTTTGTGGCTGGTGTGGACTTTCCTGCCGATATTCCTCCACATGACGTACGCCATTGCACCTCCGATGATACTGTACTCGACGGTGAAGGAATACAAGAACACAGAAGCTTTGTAGGTAGCCAGGCCAAGACCCGTGTCGTACTTGCCGTCCAGACATTCTTCGATTGCTGGGATCGTGTCATTTCCACCTCCGAAGGTTGATCCGTTATCTGGTTAATGAAAACAATTATACGATAATCATGTAATAAGGGATTACTTCGAATGTATTTATCATTTCCGTAACGCGTAGGAAAAGTGTTTGCATACAGATTGATACATGATTATTTCATTGATTTTACAGCTGAAATTCAAATGATTGATCTCCTATTGGCATCATCAAATGTGATTCAAGCGGCTATCACATTCTGAGGATGCCAAAAAGTCGGAGAGGGCAAGGACTTGACGAAATAGGACGGGTCGGGAACCTTCGATTCAATGAAAAACAATCCCCTCACAATCGAATTAAAGTGCTCATAGCACAACATTTGAAATTTCGACCGTATTTTTTTTCGGAATGATAATTTTTGACAACCTATATTAACGTGAATTAACCTTTCCAAACCCGTACCTTTGACGACACGCATGAATAACTAAATCGATGTTAAAGATAAAAGGTATTTACGGATTGCATTGGTTGACAAGTGTTGAGGCCAAGATTAAACCTTTCATTGATGCCTCAGTCGAGTGGTTACTTTGTTAGTGAACATTCTGCACATGGTCACTTTGGATAACCCTTTTGTAGGCCATGCTAATGTCAGCAGAACTGAAAGTTGTGTTCCATACAGCCCGACCAACAATATGCGAATAGTTGTCTAGTAGTACTACTGCAATTATCAAAATTCAATGTTGCTCGGACCTCATTGTAGGAATAAAACAACAGTCAATTTCAAATAGTTAATAGGCTGCGACCTGACAACAGGGCTTGCCGCAAAGCAAAATTGTGATATCACTATTCCTGACATTATGCCGGACTTCATATAAAGTAATCTTTATTTTTGGAACTTTCATATTTAATGAAAAATGTGATTTATTTAAATAATGATGTCGTATCGGATCACACAGTGTGAGACAGGCTTTAGAAATTGACTACCAGGTCACCTTATTTTACCCAAAACTTACAAAAATGGAATTTGGATCTATCTCGTTTGCAACTAATTCGTCGGTGCATCAGTGATTTAACAGTATACAGGTGAGTTAAAATAAATTTTAATTGGGGCCTAAGTTTAACCAGTTATAATGATATAAACCCTTTTGATTTGGATTACATGTTTTTTTCTCGCGTACGCAGATTATTAGAAAAAACATGGACTGTCAAGGAATGTCACTTCATATCTAGAAATACATAATATACAGTATATTGGAGCATTTTCTCCGTGATCTCCTATGGTCTTCATGGTTATGATTAAAACGTTGAACCTTTGTGATACACACTCTTTGATAGAGATTATTCATTTCAAAAGAATATTTCCCCCTTAAAAAAAGCAGCAATAAGGCACGAACCTTTGTACACGAACTATACCGATCTAGAAATTTCATGAATGTGTTTAACAACATCATGGCGGCACTGAACAGAGAATTTGTGTTATGTGACATGTTATTTTGAAGATGCCCATTTGATGTCTTAATTGAGCCTTATAGAAGGGCATTTCATTCAACCGTGTTCGCAACAATGGTTGGAAATACGGCATCCCAACAGTAATTATCACATTTTATCAGTCGTGTGGCATGCAAATTTTGTAATATCTTAAATTACGTTTGTTACTCTGGCCAATAAGTTCTTATGTTATGTTATATGTGCTTTACCTGCCTGATTTTTTCAGGCTCAGTGTGCATAAAACTGTTTGTATATTTCTAGTTAAATAAATAAAATCAAGGATTATTTCCCGGGATGTATATTCTTCATTTACATGCTTTTTTTAAAGCTGACCAACTAGGCCTACATAATTCATTTATTTAAAACTTTACATGCAAATATTATATCTACAGCGTAACTACTAATGATTGCATGATTTCTAATGGCATATCATTAGTCAGTTTGGAGTTGATTTCGTTGGTGTAACTCCAGCATTGGGGAATTAATTCATCTCGACGCACGACGGATTCAAAAACATAGAGTGCCCTTCATGACAATGAACAACCAAAAAGACTTTGTCGAAAATTGTTAAATCAAAACGACAGTTTCTTCCCGGTATCTGGACAAACGGCATATTCACTTTTTTGTTAGCTCCGAAACTAATGACGAAACTACTGTTTCGGTGTACCAATTTTTGACCAAGACTCCTAGCTGTTCTTTGTCATTTGGCGAGCATTTTCTAATACATTTACTTTTTCCTGAATCCGTCGGTGTCGCAGTGCAAAAACGCTCTAATAAGTGGATGTCACCCTCTTGTCGGTCTGTTGAAAAATTGCATGTCGGTGTGATGTCTACTGTAATGTCGATGTTTGGAGGTTGGGATAGGTTTGTCGTCGGCTTTCGGCTTTAGTCGGTTTTGTCTTGTTTCGGTTTGGTGTCTGCCCAGTTGTCATGACTGAGGTTTAAGTCAAGATCGCATTCGTAATGATATGCTATGTTTGGGTAATGCAGGATCCATAATGTCAGTGTAAACATGATAAAGCGAAAGCTTGGGTCCAATTTGAAAGCATTTGAGCAGTTGAGGTAGCTAAAGCACAATGGAAATCGGTTATGATGTGGCCTAGTAATTAATTGTTACTTTTATGGCAAATATTAATTCAACAGCACCGGGCGTGATATTGCGATAAGGAGAGCAAAGACAACCCTATCATATTACTCCAGTGAATCACGTGAGTTTGGATATCTCACAATACCCTGATATCAAAATTTGCATGGCTAACTGTAATAGGCCATTTTTGTAAACCGAATATGATTCTGATTTTGCGAAAAACTCGAAAAAATCCCGACTGATTTTGGAAGACCTGCTAGTACTATCAGACTATGCAGTTTGCAGCTATTCTAAAATCACAATCATCATTTTGGTCATTAAAACGTATTTTCTTCAAGGATCCTTCTCCTTGAATATCATCGCACATGCAATTGTAAGCTTTCTACATTGGTTAATAAGTAAATACATAATATACAGGCCATGGTTGTTTGGGTGCATTTGTGAATATGAATAAATGTTAATATTGTAAGTAGGGAGAAGGTTACGCACAGATGACGCCATGCGGGTTCACGTAGGTATTCTCTGCACCTCCATAACCGTAGCCATACACAGGATCCGCATACGCTCCAAACACCGGCACGGGATCTTGAGCCGCGTAGTTCCCTACCAGTTCCTGCAGCAACCGTGCCCCAGTACTGTACCCCGTCGTGCCGCCTCCACCGTAGCTTGGTCCACCACTTGGGCCGTAACCCGTGCCAGCATCATACGCCGCACCGGTTCCCGTTGGGTCGTAGCCGGTCCCACCCGTGTCGTAGCCCTTTCCTGAAGATCCCTTGTCGTACCCTTTCCCGCCCTTGCCACCGTAGGCCGATCCTTTCATGTACTTGAGCAAGAAGTCCTCCCAGGTCTCTTCTATCATTGTTCGTGCCCATACTGCCACGTTGTTGGCGCACAGGTGCATGAGGGCCATTCTGAAAGAAAAGGGAAATAAATGGTTATATCAACGGTTTTGTTCGGAGTCATCTTTCTAATCCTGACTTATCATTTATTCACAAATGATATACACATACGCAGTTGTCTTTTACACCTTGGTTATCTTTCCCCTGTCAAAAGTTTTATTGAATTTTGTTTCGATTCAGAACTTTCCTTCAGGCCTTCACTCTCATGATTCTGATATAATGTTCGTATCTCTAAAGGAAACCAATGTAACAAAACCTGATGAATTAAGGCACAGGCTACTTATCAACTCAATATTTCTTTATACAGTAGAGTATTTGTGTAACATGAACCTGTGTCACAGAAGGCTCGTTTACACGAATACAGTTAAAGACTACAGATTATTCCCCTCCATATGTCACTTACTTTGCCAAAGGCTGCCACCTGACTATACAGTAACGGGAGAACCGCCAGAAATAGTAGATCTGCAACATAGTGAAGGCAACACTGAGAATAGATCCGAAGGCAAAGATGCCTCGGGGGCCACATGGCCCACCATTCTTCTCGATATGTGATGCTGTTCGCATAATGGCCCACAGACAACTGCCTGTACCGAAAAACAGCAATCCGACTGGATAAAAAATGAGAAAAGAAATATCAATTAGATTCGTTACTGTATCTAAATGACAACGAACTTGGTAATATACTTGATCTAAATACACCAACAGACCGGTGCTGAAAACGAAATTTTACCAGAGAATGTGTCTCTGTTTAAAGCCGTTCAAAGGCGATGTGATAAAAAAATAATAATATACAATTTTCTGGCGAAAGAGTGTAAATTTAACATAAAGTCTTGAGGCTTCCATATTATTTGTAAGCATTCGTGTATGAAAAGGTATATGTAATTGCACTAATCAATACCGCACAATTAATGGCAATATTGAATGTGATAATTGATATTACCTAATGGGTAATCTTTATATAAGTGTAGGTGACCAATTCCATCAATTCAATCCTAAGTTATTTTAAAATTCCTGAAAATTGAATTTCAATGATAAAATTAATGTATATTTATCTTTATTATTTTTTTAATTATGGTAATTCATCACTTTCTAAATACTGTACGAAAAAAAATTCAACTTTTAACACCCTTTTTGTGCGGAAATTCATAAATAGACGATTTGACATAAATATTGCTAGAGTCACCGTATGTTGTTGGGGGACGTGAAAAGGGGGCTGTCAAGATTTTGCACTTTAAGACAAATCTAGAATACTTGCTTTAAAAATCCATTGTATTCTACACACCGAACAGTGACAGGGAAAATGGCATTTATAAATGTTGCACCGGAACAATCAATTTGATTCCGTCGCTGACTCACAGACGGTCATAGCGAATGTAAAGTCTTCCAGGGAGCATCCGTGCGCTATAGCTTCCCCTATAGGTTCCTCGAATACTAGGAGCAACCGTGCGCGTCCCTTGTAACCCGCGAGATAATGCAACCCCGTCATGTGTTTCCTTTAATCCCACATGCACTGTACCATGTCTAAAATTAGCAACTTCGAGTTCCTGATCCCCCACACAAGAACTTCTTCTCAAAGCCGAGGTGCGTTGATAAGGTCACAGGGACCTATATTTAAAGGCAGGCACGTGATTTTTACAACCGCAGCCATTATTACCGATTGATGTTTAGATACGGAGAATTAGTTGCAATAATACTTCATAACGCGAGATATTAATAATTGTAAGCGAATGGATTACTGAATAGATTAGATGAAACTGTATTTTTTTCTCTCTTCGTCATTTCATTACTGAATGTACATGTTTTTTTTTTATTTTGTGACGCCAAACTCTAACCAGTTTATCAATTAATCGGCCCTTTTTCATAATTGCCGGATATCGACCAAAGTGACAAATCCATCTTTTGTAGTTTTTAGTTGTTTTTCATTGTTTTGAAATATTTACAAAATGAAATGATACTGAATTAGAGAATTGAAAATAAACCATAAAGAAGGTAATTTAAAAGGAAAATGCTTCTTTATATTTTGGAAATGTTGATGGATTTTTCCTTTTACGTTACTTGTGATTTCAATCATCTTGTTGAGTAAAAAAATAACAAAGTACTCTATGAACTTGGGTCGACAAGCGGACAGTCCTCCTTTAATAAGCATCTTGCAATCACAAATACAGATGCGATACTTAAAATCCATGTCGACCTCTGCTGCCTATTAAATTGCCGGAAACTTTGTCATCAAGACAAACCTACTACCGTTTGACATTTATGATTGTCGTGCGTCTAACCCAGAACTCATCACCCACATTCAGCCCCACCCATTAGTGAACATTCTCTGGCAAAATTGAGCTTATACCCATCCATTCCTTCTTTTCGATGTGAAGCAACTTATCCCTCACTAATTTGTACATGGCTGATTTTCTTTTAAATTGGTATGTTATCGAATCTTGGTTAGTCCATGACCTCAAAACGGTGTTTTCATTTGGGTAACTCTTTAAAATTTCCCCTGTTCACATTTTCGAGAGACATGAATAACTTTTAATTTTATTTTCCAGATTAATCTGACCATAACATATCTCAGTAGTTTAAAATCGATATTGAAGGCAACATGACATTATCATCAGTAAATATGGTGTCATTGAAGAAATAGAAAACAGAACCCACTAGGAGTCGGCATGATGGAAAGGTGATCCCAATACAGGCTTTTTTATGATTTGGAACGTTATGCTTGAAGATATAAACTCTCATTATCGTAGCTCAATAAGATTCGCAAAAATTCTACCGCACTCCCATGTTACTAGTTTTCCTTTGATTGTTGTTAAGCAGAATAATAATTCGAAGCATCGAATTCGTGAATGCTGCCGAAGACGTATTATGCGTTCAGTGAACATTTTTCTCAGATTCATGGTTTGGAAAGTTCTTTTTATCTTTCATATAGCTCTTCCTATAACGGTTTTGAAGGTATTTGAATCCCCTTGTCCCGCTTAATGAGGGTTGCTTTGTTGTCATCATGTTCATGCCTTTTTGAATAATCTCTGAAATGAAGTTTTATCAGAGTTGCTTACCTCCAGACATGCGTGCCAACAGGTCTTACTAAGGTCCAGGCATAATTTTACCAAGTTCTTATCGGCAAAAATGGAGTAGACCCTTGGTAGAACATTTATAAGTTGCCTCTTCGTGTGAAATGACTAGAATTTCCGAAATATTCGGGTATTTTTAAAAGCAATCTGTCTGCGAATCCAAAGTATATTTTGCTAAAAATCAATTACCATTTAAATATCGACTACCCGCCTGGGTATCGAGCCTCTCTTCGTCGTCGCTTGAGGGCAGCGGTCTCTTTAGTACTATGACGACGATCATCCACGCTATGGAGACAAGGTAAAGGAATATAAAGAAGCCTTCGACGTGCCTGAGTAAGACTGGTCTAGCTTCTGTTGAGTCCCGCAGGAAGACTTGAGCTGTGTCAAGGACGAACACCATGGTAACCACGATCATAGCGTGCATCATGCTCATCAGAGTCCACACGTCTTCCCTGATGGTGAAAAATGAAGTAGCACGGTAACTCAGTAATCGGTCGTAACCAAATGTTCAAGTAAAGAGGCTTTAGTTTATTTTGTCCATAACTTGATTGATTTTCATAAGTTGTTTTCCTGTTATTGTGGTGAAAGGGTGGTCATTGTGATATCTACTCAAGATGTGAACTAACCTCTACTGCTCCTACTACTACTACTACAACTAATACTACCAATATACCACGCTACTTCTATTGATTGTTCTGCTTTATGCTGTTAATACTAATACTATATTACCACTGCTAATTCTGATGCTGCTGCTACTAGCACCATCACTACTATTAATGACAATTCATTTCTGCCGCTACTGTTGTTGCGGCTACTACTACTACTACTACTAGATATTACTTTATACTACCAATACTTCTCGTACTCGAGCGATTTGATCGATTCTCAAATGACGCATGATTGGTCTTAAAGACTCAGGCTAAGACTTACTCTGGTTCATGTTCATCGTGTTCATCAAGGCCATGGAAGCCATTGCATTCGGGTTCCATCCCGACGTGAACCCCCGTCGGGTAGCGAAGACTTAGTTCCAAGGTACCCATGTTTTGTTGGTCGGAAAGCGACGAGTGCGGACGGTTGTTTTGGGTATTCACGAAATTATACGCTGTAAGGTGAGAAAAATTAAAGAATACACGTTACAATCAACTTAAATGATATCAATAACAAAGTACTATGACATCATTTTATGTATATATATCCGCCCCCAAATCAAGTAATGTTTACCGTATTCTTGTATTAATCCCAATATTATTCAAGTGCACAAGAACTGTGGATAAATATCTTTCTTAAAGTGGCTAGAATAAGAACACCGATATTCAGTAGTAAAGCCAAGGAAATAAGGTGACAGACAGCTTTTGACAATGTCACGAAAAGCAATATCATCATCTTACCCAGCCTTCACAATGTTATGAAGCTCAAATAAACATGATCAGTTTTATGTAGGACAAAACTCCCGATATGAAAAATTCATGCTCGACGCAAATGCTGGCGGAAGTTAGAGACAACCTTGACTAGTTTGTCGCAACTGTTCAGAGCTTCCTGTGAACAACCTTGGAAGTATAAGACGCACGATGGAACTGCAGAGGCTCCACGCAATAAAGTCCTATCATCCTCATATGAGGCAGACCTACCATAATGTAGAACTGAACAGACAACAACCACGTATACATGTATGTTTTTAGAGGGGTGGAAAATAGTGAAATAATATTTATAAAATCTAGAAAAGTCGTCACCTTCAAAGAGCTGTGTAGTACATACAACCCGTTTAATACTGGAGAGGGGTAAATTTGTACCGAATGCGAATCATATAAATAAGACTGAATATCATTTTGATATGTATTCTACAGGCAAATCTTTACACGGCGCCACATTAGAGACATAAATCCAAGAGTCATAATTTTCCTCGCATATTTGAGAGTTGAATAAAAGGGTATATTATTAGCAGCAGAGTAGAAGGAATTCACATGATTTATCTACCCCCGCGAGCCCCTTCCTCTGACAAACATACAAAGTCGGGCCCCACAATATTTGTTATTAGTACATTGTATCATCAAATTATATTTAGAAAGTTGAGACACTATTATATTAAAGTTTCTTCCGAATGTGTACCAAACTAAGAAGTATGGACAGACCGTAGGAAAGGGAAGTCATTAAAAAATAATTCTATTCTCATATACGATTTCAACTTGTTTTCACGACCGATATAACCGAAGGAAAAGATGGTCAGTGGGACATGAAGAATAGAAGCAGGAGAAACGCTATAAATGGCTAGGTTAAATTAGGTAAGAGAGGCTGGACAGGACATTATTCTTTCTTGTGGAAGTGCGTTTTGGAGAGAGGGACAGAGATAGAGAGAGAGAGGGAGAGAGAAAGATTAGGGGGAGGGTGGAAGGAGGAGGGGGTAGGGTAGACTATGGTGTCAAGAGAAGGGTATATATAGAGGGCAGTACAGGAAAAGTGTCTCATCGACAAAAGATGACAGGTGATCATGGTTGCAGGAAATTTTTTGAAGATGAATGCTCATTGGAAATCACGGGATAAATGTCAAAGCAAAGCCCTCCTTATGCTAAACGTCTCTCTCTCTCTCTCACACACACACACACACACACACACACATATATATACATATATATAAAAGGGATCGACACCGAGACCATGAAGGCCTGTGAGAAAATGAATCCATACACTATATAGCCTTCAAAAGATGAAGGGAAATGTGAGCAATCTTCCAGAAAGCAAAACCGTGCATGTTGGCATATTTTCTTTATCTTGGTAAGGCTATCGTAACAGCATAGACGAAGATTTGAAACGACAAGTAACATTCTCCTGTGTTCTTCCTACACCACCTTTGTTGTCATTCTATATATACGAGCGAGAGAGGTGAAACCCACGCCCATGGCAATCAAATCTCCATGTCACTGCAACACTCAAGGAATATAATCTACGAGGCCAAGATTCGTTGACGATTAATGTAAAGAAAGCGAGTGAATTATTGATCCGCAAGAATGTGTAGAATGATTGTTTTGTAGATCCTAAAAGAATTTCACAAATATAAATCCAAAGGATCACCTTTCCTTGGAGGATAAGCCAAGACTAAGCTGTCCATCCTTCCTTCGTGACTGTAACGGCAGTCACCTACAATTCCAGTTCTATTGCTATATGCAGACGAATAAGTACCCTACAGGACCAGTACCCTACCACCCATAGCACAACCACCTCACCAGATTAGAGTCATAATAGAAACTGTGCTACATTAAATGTGAGGGCACGCAAGCGTTTCTCTAGGTCTGTATTCTCATTGAGGATAATTCATGTTGTAGGCCAGCCGGATAATGACTCAGGTTTCTCATTCTTCATCACTGCCCGTATGTAACCTACAGATTTTTCTAGCAAAAGAATACGAGATAAATAATGACCAGAATATATATACATTGTAGACGTCACTAATTTCCTGGTGACGTCACGAGGTCCTCTATGCGACAGTTGTCTTCGGGATGGTTCTCATGATCCAGTCGTGACAAGCTCGAATTGCCAAGGGAAATGCTTGGTGCAGTTTCCCGGCGACGAGCGGGCCAAACAGGGTGATGCATACGTCAGAGCTGCGTACACCCGAGCGAAACCTCCTCTAAATAGAACCACGAGAGGTGGGCTACATTAAACGCTTGCCCTATATATCCATGACGATGAATGATAAAGGTGATTACAATACTAGCAACTATCTGAACACACAACCAACTGGTAACGTCGTATTAAACAGACATAATTTTTCCAATTGTGCGTCGTTGTTTTTTTCCCTTTTCATAGATATTAGAAATGGGGGAAAATAGAGATGGGGTATGGAAAAGGACATTCTTAAACCTTATACCAGAATATTCCATTATGTTCTTAAACAATAGCTCAATTTATTGAATTCATAACTTTGTGATAATAATACATTCCATAAACATGATAATCATCGGTTAGTAGCTCACTTCAAGAATCTTTTGGGTCCTAAACTCATGATGCCACTTCTACAGAAGCCCCTATTAACGATTTTACTCCAAAATAGAATAAAACTCCAGTGCACCTGTTGCCAAGTTCTACTACAAATCGTAGAAACAATAATAATTCCTTATTTTATACCTCAGGCGCGGATCCAGGAGGGGGCCGAGCCGGCCCCGGCCCCCCATATTTTTTGACAACCTGCAGAAAAAAGTGTACTCTTTATCTTAATAGTAACTACGAAAAACAGAAAGAAAAGTAAGAAAGAGGTATTATATATATTTACAGCCTCGTAACGGCCGGCCCGACCCCGAAAGGAAACAAGAAAAAGATGAAGGAAAGAATTGAAAAATAGACTTAATATAAAAATTTTCGCTCGTGCTTCGCGCTCGCATTGCCTGTGTAATGAATCCCATTTAAGAGGATTAAATGACACTTCATATATCCAGTTCTGAAATCAATTTGCACACAATATTTTAGCTCGCACATCAAGCTTTCATTATTTTGTTTGATTTACACAAATTGTTATATCAAAATTTTCAGCTCGCGCTGCGCGCTCGCATTGTTTGATTTGTGAGATACTTATCCTGTTTGGAAATTCTTGCCAAAATTTGTCAAAATGCTTCTTTATTATGTCAGTATAAAAAAGAATTAAGCTCGTGCTTCGTGCTCGCATATAATTGTTTGAGACACACAGCTTAAATGTTGTTTATTTAGATAAAAAACGCGCTTAGACTGTTCAGTTTTCAAGTCGGAATATCAAAAATTTTGAGCTCGCGCTTCGCACTATCATTATTTAATTGGTGATACTTTTATCCTCTTCACTAATCACAAAAAACAGTCCTAATTGAGTCCCTTTTCACGTTACTATAATAAAATTTCGGCTCGCGCTTCGCGCTCGCATTGTTTAGTTGGATACTTATCTTTGTTCATGATTATAAAAACTGCTCAGAATCTTCAGTTTTAAGGACATAAAATATCAAAGAATTTTAGCTCGCCCTTCGCGTTCGCATTATATATTAAGACCACATGAGATACCTTATCTTGTTTATAACAATAAAAACTTACATATACTTAAGACTTCAGTCTTTAGTTAGGATTACCCCCTGAACCCCCCCAAAAAAATCAGATTATAGCGGCCAATCGAGAAAAATGTTAATGAAAATATTTTTTCGCCTCCCCCTATTGGCGAAAGCTGGATCCGCCCCTGTACCTGGTCATTCAAGAATGAGAAATCAAACCTATATTTGTAAAACTGATTAAGTAAACTATCGACTAATTATACTCTTCACGTCGTGATTTCGCTGGTGGTGAGGGAACATTTTTTATATTATAGATTAAAATTGAAGAAAAAAAAAATTCCATGAGTCAATAGAGAAAAAATGTTCATCTCCTAGTCACAGTCGTAATAAAGAAATGATAGGACGACATCTATTATTACTAGGAAGGAGAAAACCGTCGAACAAATTGATATGAGAATGTATCTGAGATTGACGTATAGACTTTATAAACATGTGGGGGCGTCGTGGTCATGTGGTTGAGACTCGTCTTTCAATCTGAAGGACGTGGTTCGACTCAAGGCCATGGCGTGTTTTCCTTCCGCACGAAATTTATCCACATTGTGCTGCACTCAACCCAGGTGAGGTAAATGGGTACTGGCAAGAATTAATTCATCCAAAAGCTGTGCGCACCGGAATCGGTGGACTAGCTTAGCCGAGGTAATATAGGAGCGCCTTGAGCACCTACACTCTAAAAAATATTGGTACAAAAGCTCCAAGAGGGTATTTATGTGTCCATTCAATAATGGGCATTTTTGGGTGGCATTTTTATTTATCCAGTCTGATGAAAACTTTGCCCATTCTAAAGTAATACCATGGTCACATTTGCTCTACGGCGAGTCGAAAACAGCCGTTTTATTCATTTTTATTCAAACCACCTATATAATTGCTGCTTTTTTTTAACCTCACTGGAAAATATGCTTCCTGCATTGGATGAAATAAAACTGCTCTAAATTGGTTGAACACATAATTACCCTCGTGCTGGTTAAAATTGCACCCTTTTTTTTACAATGGAGCAAGGTGGATAGGTGTGCTATACAAATCCTGTATTATTTATCATCATTATAAATTGATTTTTGTAGCAAGGTTTGAGATGCATTTTCGTCAAATCATACAAATGATTTAGTATTAATATTTCGTCGATTAAAGTTTCTCTAAGCGCTTTATGATTTGCGATAAATAATACCCGAAAATAAGTGATTATTGATTACAATTAGCATTGGTTAACGAATCAGAATCCATTGCCATTTACGGAAAGGCACTTTGAATGAGCTAAGAGAAGAATGGTATCTTAAGCTAAAGGGAAATTAATGAACATGACCTTATAATTTGTAACATCACTAACCAATAATAATTGTGCATTCCATACATAGCATTATGCAAAATCAAAGACTTTAGGCATGTCTACCGAAGATGATACATGCATAGCTGGGTTGCATGTATAGACATATCATAAAGTGACGTCTTTGTGTAATAATGCGTCCTGTATTTGTCAGTCTAAACACCTGTCTCCATACCCAACCCTTACCTCATGCATATTACAACATAATGGTCTCTATTTATGTTTCACCCCCACCCGATATTTGGCGTTGTTTTACGTGTACTACATATCTTTTAATTACATGATCTGTCAATTGTTAAAGTTTTGGAGAGGACATATTTGGACAGAAATAGCTTTGACAACATTGGAACGTGAACTGTCTGAAAATGAGTGGATTTTGGTGAGGTGAATATTCTAGGTTTGTTGAACATATACAAGTGTACAATTTAGTCACATGCAAAGGAGAGACTCGGTGATGTCCCTCACTCAATATTTTTTTTATTGTTTGAATTAGACACTATTTCAATTTTTACAGATTTGACAGTATATAAGGACCAACTTGACTGAATCATTAATGGTAAACAATGGTAATTCTACATGTTTAGAGAGAAATAAATCTTTCTTTCACAGGACAATGAGGAGAAAATTAGAATATTTCATAAAATAAAATACAAAAGAAATAGTGAGTGAGTGATGTCATCAGTTCCCTCATTTGTATACCGACCAGGATGTGTGTATAACTATTTTGTGAAATTAAGCGAAACTTAAAAATGTCATAACTTTCTTACTTAACATCAGAATTTGATTAAAATTTTCGATTTATGCTTTTTTGATTTTCTCTTTTTACTCAAATCAACTATTTGTTTGGGTGAACTTGTCTTTTAACTATGCGTAAAAAAATGAAATATGTAGCTTTTGGGTTTCCATTTCTTTTAAATAAATGACTGCATTTCAATAATTGATTAATAAAACAATGGCGCATGAATACCAATAATAATGATACGAGGCTCGTCGATATTGAAAATTATGAAATGAGACAGTAAGTTTGGTCCTAAAATGCCAGATATCGTAAATTTTGAATGGTTTACGAGTCTTTTAATATTTCTTTTTTTTATGTATATTGCAGGTTGCTCTAACCATGCTCACATGGTCCCATAGCTTGTCATTTTATATTTGAGATTTCAGTTGAACATTCGTTTTTATGATACGCCGAAAACATTTCGATAGTATACCCTGAAAGGAAAACACTCCTTAGAGAAACGCTACTTAGATAAAAAGTGACATGTTATCTATGATCAATGTTTAATTTCTGTGAATCTGCTTTTTATGAGTTTCCAACATACAATGCTGTACAAAGCTCATCTGTTCTACGCACTATAGATAATACAACATTGACTGCCTAGCAACGCGTAATATAATCGATTTTTCGACTGGGTTCTCCCAAATCTGACATTTCCGATAATAATTTGATGGATTATATTCCTCCCATGTGCATCCGGATCAACTCATTAACAAATTGCTACTACTATCCCATTTCACTCACAAGACATTTTGCTTTACCCGGAAACAGATGTCAGACAATGAATTATTGTGCTCATCAACGTGCTTCTTTTGGCAATTATATTAAGGATCAATGAGGTGATCATGTTTGACTCTTTTCCATGAAATTATAAAAATATCATCCCGTAAATAAAATTACTAGACCTTATAACTATTCATCATGTGTATTTTGGGAGTACGTTTTTAATCCACGAAGTAGAAATAGAGATCGCAAACCTGATACAACAGGAAGAAAATGTTGTTTTAGTATTACGAGGTCATATCAATACCAGCTCTATCAGAAGAGCAAAACAAAAAGGAGTAACTTTTGTCAGAATCTTTACTAGTTAACATAAATCATGCGTCTATGATAGTATTTTTTCAAACTCATTTTGCTTCTCTCCTTCAATTCTTTCCTTAAAAACTGGGCTAGTTCAATGCAATTACAGTCTGATGATCATGAATATAGTACTGGTGAGGTAGACGGTAAAGATGATGACCATTATGATTATGATCATCATCATCAATATTACTCTCTCTTATTTTAATTAGTAGTAAACGTATTATTAGCATTATTATTGTTATTCATAATATTATTATTATTATCATTATTACTATTGCTTTAATTATTATCATTATCATTAATATTATTGTTATTAACACTTATTAATTTTATGACCTTCATCAACATCATTATTAAAATCACCGCCACTATTATCAAGGGCCAACATCATTATGCAAGGCTAGGAGGACCTTATTTCATAATAATACTTTTTGTAATACTCTTTGTGGCTAAATTGACTGGTATGAATTATATATTTTAAAAGGAATTTATAACTATATATATATATATATATATATATACATAGATACATACATATAATTCAGTTACATTTAGTATCGATTTTTCAAAATCTTACTGCACATCCTTTTAAATTGTTAGAAATGTGATTTTGTTAAATGACTTTGATTAACAAATTGCCAAAAAGAAAGAAAGAAAGAAAAGGGACAAGATGAACTCAAGTAATGGCAAACTGCCGATGTTTGGATGTATAAGTACAAATTGACAGCTAAAAGTGTTATGTTTGAAATCGGTAAAAAGAATCATGCTGAATTGAATAACATTCGTATTGAAAGTAATTTTTTACAAAATCCAATGTCATATTCAAATCACTGATTGACAAAGCAGAGAACGAAAGTAAAAAAACCCCAAACTATCAATGGTTAAAAATGTGGGCTGACTCCATTCTAATGTTACCATGGCAACGGATGAAATAAAGTTTGATACAATTAACCCCTGTTTCACCTCTGAAGTTTTCGTTGTCGCTAAGTTCTGGACTCTGACGGAAATATCCCATATAAACAGCTTTAGAGTAAACTAATCCTATAAGTTCTCACCTTCCATGTTTAGACCATACAGCATTTGCATGACAAAAGGAATTATCTATTTTCAGACTGATTAGAAAATTGCTCTTTAATGCAATTGTATTCAGAACAATAGATTTACTCTAAATCTTGTATACACACATGTAATTACAATGTCTCTGGGATGAATAAATAATTAACAAGAGCCTACATCATTGCTGGCTTACATGGCATGTATTTTCTCGCTCGGTCGCTACATTTTCTCAAAAGTTTATATGGGTACGTCGGAACCAACCCCTGTATGTTGCTAGTATCGTCACCCCGGTCGTGAAAAGAACTTTCATCCATCTTGATAACCAGAGTAGAACATAATAATATCAACTCAAGTTTAAAATTGGCTTTCGAGAAAGTTAAGTGGCAAGAATTCAGATTTTTATGTTCAGTGAATTGCTTTAAGAATTTGTAAAATGAATCATTTGTCTATTTACCGGGAGTTTTGCTTCCTTTAATTGTTTGAACGGTGATTTATGGTCACGTTTTCTAAAACGAGGGAATGATTGACAGCGACCGACAAAAATTAATTAGATGGTGACCTACTAGTTGGGATCCATGGTTAAATAATGGTAATTCCTTTGAATATACGCTATAAAAACTTTGTCACACAACCAAATTTGATAATGTTCATTTAAACCAATATTTAAAGAAAAGGATATCGTAGGATATCTACCGCAAAAAAAAAACATTACCCTTTTTTTAAAGGGTTCATACTAGTATAAATTTATTGTTATCCTTGTTATTTACATTTTCAAGGCATTAGGAAAATATCAGTAGCAATATTCACAGCCCTATAAAAATTCAATTAGTATAACATTATGTAATTAAACATAATGTGCAAAAAAGTTTTTTCTGATGTTGAAAATTGTAAAAAAAAATATAGCATTTAAATTATGTTAACATATAACGGTTACTGATCACATTTTATCTAACAAATAATTACTTTAACCATTTAATTTCAATGTCATCGAATCAGGTTTCCTTATAGATTTTGTATTCTTGTCACCTCTTGGTACGTGAGTCATATAACCATGATGAGGTGACCTTTACAAAAGGTGATCTATTTTTTGTCGTAAAATACTTAATCTGAGCACCCTTGAATGTTTCAAGGCCTGTTATAACCGATTCATAATAATCCCTAAGAAAACTTCATGACGATAACTTAAGTCATTTTAACTGTTTATAGAAACACAGAAAACACTGCCTTTTTGTTTTAGAAAATAAAGAACAAATAATTAAAAAAAGTACAGTTACAGTCATTTGCACATTCATGTTAGTTAAACATTAAAATTATTACTATATCGATATAAAATTTATTTTAATTTCACTTTAATTAATTTCTTCATTGGATTGTAAACGAAAATTTCAATGACAAAAATTATCTTTAAACCCTTTCTAATTAATCATATACAATGTATACGTGACATTCGTGCATTCTTTTCAGAAGAGAAAACAGTTATAGTCTATATTGATGTATATTAAGATCATTGTCCACAGTGACTATTAAATGAGACATTTATGAATAGACTTTGTTTGTAAATGCGATATCTGATTCTATTAAGATACGATTTGCATAAATTATGACTATTGCGGAAGTGACATTAAGATGACACAAAATCAGTTACATCTAAATCACGCAATTACCCTATAGCATGCTGAAGAATAGAAGACACCCAAACGGGAAGCCATTTTACCTATACCATCATTCCAATCGTCTTGCATGCTTACACTAGAATAAAAAAAATGAAAAAGTTTTATTTCGTTGGCAAACCACCAACATTAGTTTTGTTTGGCAATTAATGTGGCTTCGAAATTTGTTCCTCATTTTCACGTAAATTTAAAGTTCAATCTACCAAACCTTTTTTGTGCAGAATTCGACTTATTTCTAATAATCTAGAGACTTGATGATTTTGCTGAAGGTGAGGAAACAATAAGGTTTTCATATTCTCACACCAGGAAATGTAATACAAAACCTTACCTTGTAGAAAGTTTGAATGTAATGCCAGCAATGATAAAACATTTCTAAAAATCACAATATAATTCAAAATGCAGGTTTACCTCAAGGGCGTTAAATATCTCCGTGGCAACACAACTTATAAAAGGATATAGTCGTGCTCCCAAATGAACTGTCCTCACTGTCACGATCCAGAGAAGGTATCGACAGGGAATCTACTAAAATGTCTGCTGCAATGATCCTTATGCTTTACCAGCCGACTAGTTTGCAGACGTACAGTGATCCCCTTACTTTGTGCCTTACAAAGGAAGGGGGCACGGTGAGGTATTAGATGGGCCTCTTGTAGCCGTTCGTCGGGGAGATAGAGAAGGGGGAATAATTCAGCCTTCCACGGTTCTATGATAAGCCATCCCCTGCCATTAGGGCAAATGAGAAGTGAATTAGGTTGAGCTTACATCCGTGTCAATCGCACCGTACACACCCTTATGTCCCGACATCTGTCTTTTCCCCTTCACCCCACGGGGAAAAAAGACGGGAAGGGGTAGTTTCTGACCTTAGTGACTCGGGCTTCCGCCACAGTGTTAGTCTCGTTTATCAGACTGACTTTGATCACGTCCAATGGATCAACTGTATTGCCATTCATAGACCAATCACTAAATTGGATTACATTATGCCATAAGGAGTGTTGCTCGAGACAAAATGTATCCCTTTCCCTTTATTTCAAACCCCTCTCCCGGATGACCATACTTACATATGCACGGTATCATGTACAAATATTCAGAGGCCCCCAATAAACCTTCGACGCATTTACAACATGTCCCGTTTCCGAGGGTGCTGGGGGAGCTTTATTAGCACCTCTCAAGGTTTGTCAGGGGGTTGCTGCGTGTGTTATACACAATATGCAGTACCCCCTGGGAATCTCCGTTTAATATGCTGAAAAAATAAAAATGTAACCAAATTCTTTTGAATTCTTTAGTGAAATTTCCCTTTTTATTTTCTGCTTGTAAAATATTTCCTGACCAAAATCACATTCGTGTTGGCTTGTCAATTTTTTTCTTCAAAACCAGCACCCCCTATAGTGAACCATCAAATTTCGTAACATCGATTTTATATCTCTAAGAAATATCTTTGAAGCTTGTATAATTGGTTCACATTTAGAAGGCCTAGAAGACTTAACAGTGATTGTGTGAGTCTGACAAAAAAAATTGGATCTTGTAATCCCTTTCCCCGCCGACTTGTCTGTAAAAGTCACTTCATTGTTACAGGGATTTCTACATTGTATACAAGTTACTATGTGCGTTATAGTGTTGCTCCCAAAGAGTTATATAAATGGTTGCTCCTAATATCAAGTTTCGGTGATTATAATTGACGGTGTCTGTTATATACAAGTGGACAATAAAATATTACATTGAATGATTTCGAATGCATGTCACATGATACATTCAGCCTAATTGGCTGCGATATGTGGATATTCTAATAAAATCTTAAAACTTGTTGCATTTCGCTACAATTGCTTTATTTATATCCCCTTGAACTTAGTGTAATATGCATGTGAAGCTTTTTGTATCTTTAATATCTGAGTTAGAATGATCATGGTAATAATGAAATGAATCATGTCTTGCATCCACTTTCAAATGTTAGGTCTTCCCCATAGTACTCATTTTCTCTGAACTGATTTTAACTATAACTATTAATAACTAATTTAACTATAGATAATATGATATAAGTTGGTGAAAATGGGTCTTTGCAGAGGAACATAAAGTTTCTTGATTCGTTGATTAGGGTAAAGTGAGCAAGGAAATATTCCCAAAAGGGCAAGGTAATGAAAAGATAAGTACGCAACACTTCATTTTGATACGATGGAAGACGAAAACGAAGGTTCTTGGAATATGGCTAAAGTTCCAATTGGTCAAATTATTTATTAGCAAGTCAAGCAACTCAAGTGACATCGACAGATGATTACTCTATTTAAACAAATTGAAGAAAATATACATTCGTTACTAATTCTTTATATCATATCAAACAGAGTTCTTAAGTTTGATAATGTACATCCTTCACCAAAATTTTGTAATTATGACAATACACCAAAAATGAATAACGGATTTTGTATACTAGACCTCACGAAATAATTTAAAAACGACGTATTGAATAAATCAATGAAGAACAGAAGTTACCGAAAAAGTGTATTAAGACGTTTTACAAAGTAAAGATTACAGAACAGTATCCAATAAAAGTCCATAAGATAATACTTACAAAGCTAAGATGGCAATATTTTAGCAAAAATAATATTCCAGTTTAATGAATTCATGATTGCCAATAAAAAAAGCTTTTAACAAGTCTTAACATGGGGTAAAAAGAGTATTGAATGGTGTTTTATAACTTGAATTGTGACTTGGCAACATACTAGCTTTCCTCAGACCACGAGTTTCCTTTATTTCCGGAGATAAGATACGGTCTCTCTCGGCAAATATCGGCCAGATAGTCTTAAAAACCCAGTCGGTGACATTAACATATCAGATAATGGCAAGATAAAATAGGCTTATGACCTGATATAGCGTTTGCTCTTTAAAATCTTGTAAGAATGAAAGTGAATGCAGATGCTTTTAGGAGATAAATATGTGCTCTTTGCTAGTTGCCTAATGTGATATTTGCTTTGTTTTAAAACTTGATTATAGCTATATTGTTATATAGATCATAATTATATGAAATACTTGGTACTGAATTTAATGATTCGATACTTTCAATGGTAACAAGTTTGATTTTGATCGCGAGGTCGCTTCTCGTACCACTAAACCACAAGGCATTGGGAAGCAGTGCATAATTTGTTACTTCTTGTTTGTTACGGAATGTATTCCTAATGAAGGGAAATGGAAGCAATAGCAACATCATTTGGAAAGCGTTACAATGGCAAGAAGGACGCACAAGGTCAAGGTGACAGGGTTTTGTTGGCCGATCTGTTTTCCTCGTGTCTACCCACTTGAAATAACTTCACCAACTCTGTTGCTATATCATGAACACCCGTTAGACCCATCAATGAGTGTAACAAAATCCACACTATGCTATATAAGTAGAACACTAACTTGGTGGCAAATGCATGCAGAATTGGCATCTGATCAGGTGGGGCGGTGCGTTTAATTTGGATATTTATAGCGACATCCCAGCAATTATGATTTCCTCTCATCGGGAATGGGCAAAGAAAACCATAGTTTGACAATATTTGAGAAGTGGAGTGAGAAAACAGCAATTCATAGACTGTATCTCTCGGCAACGGTTTTCCCCCGATGGGTTCGCATGCTGATATGTATCGTATTAGATGAGGAAGAGAATACACCTAATTTGAATACACCTAATTTCTCCTTCCTCCTCTATTTTTTTCCTTCTCCTCCCTTTTCTTGATTTAAACCATGTCCCCTCTCCTTTCATATCGATAATGGATCGGGATCAAGGAATAATTAAAATGAAAAAAAGTTGTAAATAATCAAATCATGGGGCAGTAACTCCCTGCCCAGAGGCCCCCCCTTCGGTAACTTGCACAGAGGGGAATCAAGAAATGCTTAATCCTGCCTTGTCATTTGCTTCAGGATATCTTGTGGTTTTCTTTACTGTAGCTTTACCGTCGCTCCTATTCTATAAAGTAAGCCTGAATAAAAATGATATTTTCTTTTGTGATATACCAGACAGCAGGCACCCATTGGACTGAATCATATTACCAGGGGCCCCTTGTATATAGAGAGTATTTAAATAAACCCTGACTCATTGAAAGGGGTACCGGAGAAGGCAAAATCCTTGCATGGAAACACACGTATTTCATGCATACCGCCGTTTCTTTCACAGCCTAAAAATAATGGACTGGCAAACTTTAAAGTCTAAAAGATTCTCAATACATCTCAGAGCATCCACAAACAGAGTGATGATGAAGGAGCCCCAATTATTTGACCTCGATGATGAATAAAAATATGCGAATGACTGTTTTTCTCTTTCTTTTTTAGTTCTGTTAATACTTAAATCTGGATTTGTGCACAATCGTTCTGTCCATTGTTCTACGAGACCGCTCCTAAATCAGTTGGTTCATTATCTTTTAAGATTGTAGATCTTTATTATTATAAGTATTCAAATCAAAAGAAGGCACATTACTTTATCAGTCCTATTACTTTTATTTAAATTGTTTAAGATCTGGAAAGATGATATCGTAATAGTAGCAAGATTTTAAGAATGGTTTTACAAAGCAAGAAGTGCCCCCCCCCTTTCTTTCAGATAAACGGGTTTGGGTTCAATCACATGATGCATGTAGAATAAATATATCGTACGCTCTCATACATTACGTTCCCCTTACAATTGTCAGTTTAAAAGTTTATAGTATTTCACACACATTGAAGGAAGTGTGTAAACAGTAAGGCTTTATCGCGAGTTGAAAAAAGAAGGAAATCAATAATTATGAGGAAAGTGCGGAAAGGGGGACAAATGATTAATAAACAAATTTAACGTCACCAAAACTACAGATCTCAAAGTGTTCGAATAAAACGGGGGAAATACTGTAATTTCCATAAGTAAGAACTCAATTGCTTATTCTGTCAACAAACTATTTCAGATGGTAGAAAAACTTGTGTATATTCGATGAATGATGGCGCTCTTGCACATCCATTCGCTATTCCTCCTTCACTCATTAATCATGACAATGAAACAAAATGACAAAAAACGATATCATGTACAATCAAATAATGATATACCCTCTCCCATTATTGCCCCTCAAATAATAATAATGATAAAAATAATATTAATAATAAAAAGCCAACACCCAAAAAGTAGCACCTAAACAAAAATTGAATTAATATTCAATTTGTTCAGAAGATTGCCATCATGGCAGTCATGTTCATTATTTGATAAAATAGAAATAAATAAGTAGTTTAAGTATTTCAGAAATAAAGCATTTCACATCTACTGAAGATGTTCGATAATGAAATAAAGTCTCATATACACTTACCTTTTAGACAACAAAATACAGTTCCTTATATTCCTCAGTAAAATAAATAAGAAATGCTCGTGATAAAAAAGTCCAAATAACTATACAAAAGGTCTCAAGCATTTCAATCGAGTATCAGGACCTCGAAATGAAACATGCAGTTTCAACATGTTAAACGATTGTTCGCGTCTTCGATTGTTACCATTTGATATAGATTGCACAGGTTACTTTGTCCATTTTCATTTCTCAACTGATCCTCCAATTTAGGAGTTTTGTAAGGTCCACAGAAAACCGTAAAATAAACGGCATAAAACTTACACTGATATGATTAGGCACTTCCTATTCAATAATTCACTGTCGTAATGCCAATTGTTATGCATTGGTGAATTTATGCAATAATCACAAAGTAAATCTGCTTAAGGTGAGTATTTGTGGTTTACATGAAGTTTTCAGGATTTTACACACCGTTAAACGATTGTCGTTTGGTAGGTCAATACCACATATGACGTCACTCACCACATGAATTGGCTTATAGCGAAAACGACAGTTATTCAACTATTTGCTTCTTTGTGGTTTTCTTTAGCTAGAATTGATATACATTGCCTCGGACTGTCAATAGAGTTTAATGCAAACGTGTGAATTAAGAGGGAGAAAGGGAATAGTACAGCGATACAGATGATTAAACAAAATGAAAAAAATCAGTCAAATTCATTGTGTATATACTAATTGCAAACTGCTACTTTACATATAACTGCATCAAATACGTTCAGCTTCCATCAGAATATTTCAAATCTTACCTCCGAATAATATATTTGAAGAATGATTAAGTTCTTTTTTTACTTTGCCCAAATTTATATCATAAATGTTAGATATTTGATAACTTTTAGATCCTTTTACATATCATTATCCAATATTCAAAGTTTTGCTCATTAAGTTCTGGATTTAATTAAATTTTTCAGATGTGTTTCTGACTCACACACGTTGATTTTCGAAACTAAGTGACTTCTAGAAGAAAGTGTGTCATCCGACCTCTAGGACAGTTCCTTCTGTATATCATTCTATTTTTAAACTTCGAATGTGGCATTCCTACTGCCTTGTGCATCCTGCATTTCTACAGCAGAGGTTGTATTATGGACTCCTATCGAATTGCTTACTGGTATCAATAGCGAACACCTGATACTTTCAATGAAATCAAACTTCCCCAATTTAGAAGTTATCTTATTTCATGCTATTTTAGGCAGTAATTATTGCTACTTAATTAGTTTGCCATCACGTCAAAGTACAAATTATGCATTTCATAGATTAATTCGTTTCAATGATTTAACTTCACATGAAATAAAAAGTAGGTCACTAAAGTCTCATGAATTTTCTTCCACAGAAAACATATTTTCAGACAGTTCTTACATCTACTTCGCATGTGCAAATATAGTTCGTAGTTAATGAAACGCTACAACTTGCATAGATTAACCAGTGAGGTAGGAGTTTAATCCTTCCCTTAGTGAACGGAGGAAATAATGGCGCGAAAATATTCATCGGGTAATGCGGAAAATTGAAATAATTCTACATATTTTTTCGATTTCCTGATAAGTTTTGTCTTAGTTATTTTTCGTCATTTAGATTTTAAGCATTAGAGATGAATTATTTACATGTCCATGAATAGGGAATCTTCGCCGCGCGACGCACGAAAGATTCGAGAACACAGTATTTGTATTGAAAATAGCTGTCAAATGACAAAGTACAGCTGGGAGGTGTTTGTCGAAAATTGGGGAATCTGAACAGCAATATCGTCCTAAGTTTCGGAGCTTACGAAAACGATTGCAAATATATCATTTGTCCAGAGTCCAGGGGAGCGTTTCATGAAAGGACTTGTCGGACGTTTTATCCGACAAGTCCCATTTTATCCGACAGTTACCATAGGAACAGTGCCTCTCAGCCAATCAAATTCATGGAAAGATGTCAGATCTGACAACTTGTTGGATGAAAATATTGATGAAACGCTCCCCTGGACGACACTGCTGTTTTAATTCACCATTTTTTCGACAAAGTCTTCTTAGTTGTTCTTTGTCATTAGACAATACATTTTCTCTGATCTTGAACCATCCGTACGTCGTGGAGCGACAACTCATTAATGATAGAGTCACACCAACAAATTCGAGATTTGAAACCGACCCATGGGGTATTGGATATTACGAAATAGATGTTGAAGGTTCGAAGTTGGTTTCTCTTGTGTGGCTGAGGAATCATATAACAATAGGACTAAGCGCCAAACGAAATATTATCATTTAAATCCGCAATAATGCATTTTTTTAGTTTTTGGCAAACTTATTTATGACTCATCATTATTTTCTTTGCTTTCAAAAGGGAGAGTCAGTTCATTTACAATTATAAAAAAAATAATATCTCACGTTAATACTTCCAATTTTTCTAAAATCTAGAGATTAAAAAAATGTTTTCATATTTTATATGTTTTTATGTTTCATAAATGTCATGGTGAAATTCTTTTTAAAGTAAGTAATCACTGGCCTTTACAATTGTTAATTTCGTTCATATCACATATTGATCAATGCCATTATCTGCATCTTAAAGCTCTACGAGAAGTTTTCCAGAGGTTGGTATGTTTTTATTTTAGTATATCTATTTTAACATCGTCTAGTGGGTGTGTGTGTCTGTGCACACATTCTGTGATGGATTGTGACACTTGTAGGGCAAAGTTTCATCGATGTATTTGAATTCATTTCTGGAGCCAGGTACTAGGGAATCAAATATATTTTGCGTACTTTGCCTCACCACGCATTCATTATAGAAACCCTTTGCATAGCCACTTAAAAAGAAATGCCTGTAGTTGCAGTAAACACTGATTTCATGAGAAAGTCTGTAAAACCAGGCTTAATTGTCAGAATATCATCGAGGATCTAGATCTGGTACAGTTACATAAACTGAACTTTGTGAAATCTTGAAATCTACGCTGAAAAACTTTCACACTGAAGATCACCAACAAAGAAAGGCACACGTGGGACAGTGTATTATTATTGCTGGAAGAAAGACCCGACGGAAGTGACCGAATCCGCGCTCATTTTGTTCATTTCTTAGCAATTACACAATTTCTCCCAGAATCCTTTGGCACATATTTCTTATTCAAACAAACAGACACTTGGATGGTCATTATATTAGATTCTATAAAAAGTCATTTTGAGATCGTTACCAAAACTGGAATTTATCTTTAACTTACAAAAGAAAGCAAAGCTGTAAAAAATTAAGACCGAAACATCTTTCGTACGTGAAAATATTCATGTTTTCAATTAAGCGTCAATCATTTAATGTTCTATCAATCAGATCGACGACCACCCCCTTCATTTCCATTTTCACAATGTAATGTTTAAACAGGATGAACAAGGCAGGAAAAAGTACACTTCATGGTATAAAACAAATCGGCGTATTATTCATGCTATTCCAATCAAATAAACTTCCTAAAATGTTTGAGTCACTTTTCTAGGTTTTTAATTAAACGCCCCTCATACTTCCTCAAATATGCAACAACAACAAAATCCAATATGGCTCCAATAGTTTAGTACACATTCGTATACATACCAAAAGTGGGGAAATATCGATTTCAAAATATCCCAGACGAGAATATGAAATATATATCGCATGCAAACGGAAGTATCTCCTAAAAATCCTTAATTTTATCAGAGACATCTAGCTAAGTAACCATGGCAACAACATGGGAAATAGGATAACCAGTCCGAAGATCTGCCACCGATTACAATAATTGCAAATTCATGATCACCCAGGGATCTCTTATGGCAAAAAAAAATACGGAGAGTAAAGGAATTAGCGGTATGACATTCACATGACAGTAGTATTTTTAAAGCCGACTGCGTTGTCGTTTCATTGGAACATAATAAAGCCCATATTCATGGACCTAAGATGGGGAATGTAAAAAACAAATGTGTTGAAAAACATTAGTTTCAAAATTTCAAATTGTGAGCGCTTAAAATTCTTTTGAAAATATTGGTCAAGGCATTGGATTACAAAAATATATTTTTCTATGTGAATGAATATGACTATGACTAACATAAATAACGCGTAAATATGCGATATGTGTTTGGGACCTAAAAGCATGAATACTTCGCATCATTTGTAGCATTAAAAAATCTTCGGGCCTTATGACTTGAGTGACTTATTTGTGTTTCAAGATAAAAAGAGAACCTGTTAAAACAAATAATATATTTAATAGCAAATAACTTATCGACATACACCATTGAAATTCTTGAATTATATTATTCAAGATTCCAGATCACATAGAGACCGAATAGGGATTCATGAAAATGAAAAATTTGGGCCATGTTCTACATCATCTCATGAAGACGACGATTGACTCCAATTTCCGAGCATGACGTGTATGAACTATTGTTAACCACAATTACAAAGAGCAAAACCCTCAAGGCAAATCAAATGGGAGGGGAACTTGTTAATGCAAAATCTTTCCCATCTCAAAGATTCTCAAACGAATTGATCCCAATAACTTAGAATTCATGAATATGATTTAAAAATAGGCCAAACTACTAAATTCAGAATACACCCCTAGAACCCGTTGTCTAAAGAAACTGGTTGTACAAATAACAAAGACAGAATCAATCAATCGATTCAGAAGTAAACGATTAATTGATGAGATACCAACAGCGTGACGAGACCACAATGTAAAGATGAATGCACGAAACCTCCAACTACTGATGAACGTCCAACTTCTCAAAGAAAATAAAACACATGACCTTGTACCACAAGGACCATCCTAGCATCAGTATGAACCAGGGACACGGATGGTCATACTTAACATGTTCTTGTTGACAACCAATCATTGACCGGAAGTACACTGTATTTCTTTTACGCTATGCGCGAAGGTCAAACAAGTATGTAGATAAAACCTATAACGGACCTAGTCTTGATGAGGATCTTGTGTGATGTTAATAGACTATACATTGCTAATAACTGGTAATTTCGAATGGGCATGATTCTACTTCCAATGAACGAGCTTTATAGAGTAATTATGATATATCAATTTGGGAGGACTTCGTTCGAAAGGAACTGGTTTGTATACTCACATGCACTGCATTCTCTTCCCTGGCATATACTGTTACACCATCCTCTGGTGGCCAAGCGATCTGCAATGTCTTTGGCGGCTTTTAGCTCTTCTCTAGCCTTTTTATTATAGACATACCGTTCTGCCATGATATGTTTGATGAGAAGAAGTGCCCGAGACAATGCATCGGCAAATGCCCAGGTCTCAGTTTAGGAAACGAGAGTAGAAGAGGCACAGGAATATGACAAATGAAACTTCTCTTGCTATCACACTTTACCCCTGTCGTAATGGAGAGTTAATGACGGAGGAATAACTGTAGTGTAGCTTCCTGCTCCTGGCTATCTGTTCTTCAAAAACCAGCCTGTCACTTGAATAAAAAGACTTTACTTCCGGTGAAAAGTTCTGTCAGAATTTGGGTCAAACGTAAATACGAAAAGAATCCAAGAACAAATTTGGTATCAAGAAGAGAAGACTCGCGAAATAGACGCATCAATCAATGTTACATAGGATGCTGATGAAGAAAAGTGTAATCCCATGGTAATAGACCCCCGGAGTACGGGTGTCTATGCTCTGTTTCACAGTGCCTGGTTCCTGCACTTCGGATCCGTTGTCACTGTCCCTTGATTTCAGTACAAGGGAAACTGGGATGACAACATGAATTCAAAACCTTCCTCAAGCCGAAACCATCTCCCCAAGGTTCATCAGTTGATTCACGGTACCTCCGATCGTGAGCACGTAGGCAGGAAATACAATGACAGATAAAAAAGAATTGAAACCCTTGGCAGTCCAACACTTGAATATTTTTATCCTTTAATATATCATACTTGCTTGGGAAGAAAGCATTCCCCGTTTGCAAACAAAATGACAGGTTAAATTCACCAAACAGAACAAGACCCCTTACGAATCGACTTTGATTATTTATGGTTACTTTGACCTAGTTATATTAAACAAGTCAAGGTCCGATTTGTTCCTCGCTGACATGAATAATTTCTCATTCCTACACAGGAATTGAAATTATATGAGATAATATTCTTGTATTCACTCACCAGATTGCAGCTTGTATGGCAACGCTTATTAAAATGAAGAGCTACTTAGACGGGTGAGGGGATATCGCAAGTTTTTGCCAACTCGTTTAATCTTTTGAGCCCACACAAGTCCCTATTTCAAGCCAGTTTATTTGGATTTATGTGCTCCAACACGTTCACAGTTTGAGTAGGACAGAGTGTTTACATCCAATTATGGCAGGTTTTTTTTGTAGCATTGCACAGAAAGGGAAATTATCTAATTGGCCAAGTAGCAATAAAGAACAGACCTATGTGGCCCCCGATGTGTATCTCAAAGAAGTGACAGAAAAGCTTTAGAAGGTCTCCTTTGCCAATTTTCTACCTTTTCTGAAACAATGATCATCAATGAGTCACTTACATAATGGCCAAGGTCAAACAGTTACATCACCGGGCAGTTTTAATATCATTCGACCACTTAAATTACTCTCATATGAACTGTAATTGCTAGAGGCGATTGGTTCGATATATTGATATGCGTAAAGGTTATTCATTCTTTTGCATGATAAATATTGTTATTATAAGGTGTACATATCGCTATATCCCTATTTAAATGTTTATCAAGTAGGCATGTGTAAGTGTTAATCAGGTGCCCATTAAAAAATAAACCAGTTTTAAACCTGTATTCTCTGAGCCACCACATTAAATGGAATTGTAATAACAATTAATATTTACGCTTAGACTTTATTTTGCATTGGTTTGCACTAATTAGCAACGATTAATGTGATAGCTTGATTAGCTCGATAAACTTTGAAGTTTTCAAGATAATGAAATGAGATACATCGAAGTAACGATAACCCTTCCAGATTATGATTCATTTCCTAGTAGTAATGAGGCTAACAGTTGGTCAGTTGGGTGATATTGAAAAAATGAGGGGAACCATTTCCTTCCTGAGCAGAGGACATATATGCATGGAAGGATAACGTTATAGCAAATGCTTCTCTAATACTTAAGGAATACAAGGTATTCATACTTAAATGTTGACATTCAAGAGAACTATACATTATTTAGATTCGAAAATTCTACCCTATGAACCTTTTATTAACAAACACTAAATGACACAACTGCTCTGACAAATAAAATGATTGTTTTGTAGCATCATGGTTTGTATAATTTTTACCAAATTATTTGTTGATGTTTGTTTAGTATGAGTGATTTAAGTCGAAAGAGAATATTGCATTATTCGAACAGGCTGCATAAAGAAAATCATTAGCATCCTGTTCTAAGTAAATCGTAAACTTTTTCCTATGAGCTGGGGGTGGGGTTATAAGTGTAATATGTGCATCTTTTGATATCAGTAAGTGATGAGATGTGGGCGAAATCTTCCAAATGAGAAAAAGATAAAAAGGAGGAGATAAACTTCGAACATGACTTGCTGTTCATTTCGTGAGTGTTCTTCCATTGAGCCACCTAGCCAGATTTGTTAAGGTTTAAAAAGCCAATCACCCAAAGCACGTTACTACTGACAAGACGTCCCCGATTCTTCAGACACCATATTCTAACGGTAGATAGTGATTGCCCAAGTTAACCTCAATTTGGAACGTTGAAACATCCTGCTCCTCAATTATTGGCACTAATCTTTTGTTTTACGAAAGGAACGCCTTACAATTTTCAGTGCCGTTCTATCCAATGACCATTTCCTAGTTAGTACCCCCAGCTATGGTCCAATTTACTAAAGGGTGGAGAATGGGAGATGGGATAAAGAAAGTAACTACATCGTAGTCATGGTAGTGTGATTTGAACCCTCAAACCAATAAATGAGGGCTTAAGGAATGAGATCCTACTTCTGAGCCACAAAACTGCTCATCATTACAATAGTCACTGAATGAAATTCCATTTTGCGCCCTTTTTTTAAACAGTGATTGGGTCAGTTTTGGACCACCCATATAATCTGTAGAATCTTGAGAACGCACATTCATTTCTTTCAGATGGTGCTTGAATATTATCTTCGGAATATATAGGAATAATAGAATATCAAAGGAATGGGCCATATCATACTGAGGTCATGCGTCTAGATTTATCAACTTCTTGGCTACTATCCCAGATGCGTCTCAAATGGTTGTCTAGAATCATCAATGAAATACTGGTGTATAGTTTCATTGTTTCAATGTGTAACACACATGTTCAGAGAAACAAAGATTACATATGTTATGCATCCAAAATAGGTAGTTTTCACGTTTACGTTGGGAAACTCTCTCCAAAGCATCGATCCTTTTTAAAATGCAATTAAAATCACAATGGAGAGCTGAGAGGCTTTTGTCCAAGTTGGTGGACTGGGAAAGCAGATCATCCGAATATTTGCACCGGACGAACAATTGCAAATATGTCATTGTCCAGAGTCATTGTCCAGAGATTCCGATGCTGTCCCGGTCCATCAATTTTCGACAAAGGCCTCCCAGCTCCTTGTTGTAATTTGACTTGTATTTTCGGAATGTCTCAGATAAGGGGGGGGGGGATACGAATATTCATATATAGTTATATTCTACATGTACTACTCTACATAAATGTAAAGGGAAAAATAGAATGTCGATCGAATGTTAAAGCGTGTACCATCTTCGCATATCCCTCAATAAACTCAAGGGAAAACCAATAATGCATTGTATTCAGATAGATGTCATTAATTTTATAACCATATCTAGTTGTGTGCCAATGAGATATATCATATTTTCTTGAATTTATTGTACGAAGGACCCTCTCAAATTTAGCCAAGAATAGCAGTCATTGTTAGTCATTTAGGGGCGAGCTTTTAAAAGGCAACAACACGAAGTTGTAAAACTACCGCAGGGGAAAAGAGTGGCTGACCCCTGTGATTCCTAAGTTAAAAAAAAAGACAATTAGAAGAGAGATTAAAAAAATGAGAATACAAGGTGGTCTTCTGAGAATAATTCCGTGGTTTATGAAATTCTGACACCCCAAGTATTCATTTAAAAAAGAGAAATAAATTACGTCACCTATCATCGAATTTTCAATAAATATTGAATGATCAAACAACCAACGCGCTGTAAAGATCAACAAAACTGAATATGGATAAGAATGTTTTACACGTTTTTTGAATAAGCAATAATGTATAACTTAAAAGCTGTTCAGAACATTTGTTGACTCGCTTTTTTCCAAATAGTGCACGCATGAACTTGCAATCTTTACTTTACTGACTTCTTGTTTACAGCAATTTAAAATTTAACTTAACCTTTTCATTTCACATTTGAATGTTACTATATTGTCAATTTTCAATCTTATTACCGTTACATTCTATTACGTTGTGCATTAAGAGACTCCATTTTTATATCAGATTAAAAGAAATTTCGTTAATCAAGTGTAAGTTCATTGTTGATATTATTTTGGACTTGTATTTTTCGATTTATGTATAATTCTAGATAAAATAGAAACCAAACAAATTCAAATGTTTGCGATCTTATTTTAATGGACACATTGCGTTTTCATATCGTTTCTATCTCATTTTCAAGATTTGATAGATAAATTTGCAATTACCCTTTAAAATGTGTTTTATGAGCTCAATTTCAAGAAATTTTTAAATAAAATCGGACATTAGAAGACTCCACTCTATACATAACATACACTCTTAATTAATGCGGGGGAAGAACACCTTGAATAGAAACCGATCAAACTTGAGACTATCTTGCATTACCTATCGAATAACCTTGCATTTTCCACTCCCAGTCGACAGGCAACTTCACTTCCTCATGCCGTTTCCCGCCATAAAATATTCGATACTTTACTATCGTTGTGCAGGATGTGATAAGTAAACTCGATGCCCCATTTTAGAATGGAGGTCAATCTAGACAAATCATATTTTCCCTTCTCTGTCTCACTATCCTTCTACTTCATCTTTTCTTTTCTTCCCCTTCCTTCAACTGTTCTTCTTTTTCTCTCTCATAATTATGCAGTCTTTCTTTTTCTTTTCTTCTTTATTCTTTTCCCCATGATTCCTCTTCTCATCATTCTCTTTGTAATCGCAATCGCTGTATTCTCCCGGCTCCTGCCTTTCCTCTTCCCGTGCTTAATTGTTTGAATTTGGTATGGTTTGGTTTAATAGATCTCATAAAAAACAATATATAGACATGAGAACCACAGATGGAAGTAAAAGCACAATATGCATACTTACAATAGAAACGGACGGATCACTCTATCCACAACCTTAATGTAATACTTTGTTCTTCCTTGGGGTCCAAATTAGACAATAAGCGTTCATTAGATACAGAATAAGGAAAAGTTTATTGACATGAAAATAACCTACATTAAAAAGACATTTTGAGATGGTGAAAGTCTGGGCTCCTCATGTAGACACATACATGAGAGACAAAAGTCACTGGCAAATAGATGGGCAGATAGATTGGTGACGCGAGGAAGTGAATGCAAATTAGATTGATAGATAAGGATGGTGTGAGTTATGAAATACAATGAACTTCGATTTCATCCATTAAGAAACAACATATTGCTAATCAGAACATGCATGCAATAGTCACGAAATTAATGTCAAAATGAATTTCAATCATCAAGAAAAAAATTCAAAGCTCATTGATTCAATTTTGTTGTGTAGTGATTTAAGCCTTTAAGCTTAAAAATGATTAATCTCTGCATGAATGTATAAACACATGATCTATGTTATAATTTCATTCGTAACGATAACGTCATCTTCTTAGGAAGGATGTGGAGAAAATGTAATGCCTAGCTGACCGAAATTCTTCGAACACGAAGGCACGCGACACAAGAGATACACATATCATATATTCTAAAGATTTTTTTGTGAATAAAACTTATCCTAAGATTTAATCTTATTTTGTTCGCCTCTTGAAAAATCGTTACCAGATAGAAGAAAATGTTGAATCCAAAAAATCCTTCATTACCCCTCCCCGGAAAAGGGAGCCCTATGTTGAAACTGTTATTGCTTTGTGATAAAGAAATAAAGAATACCTGAAATGGTTATACCCCCCCCAAAAAAAATATGACGGTGAATTCACGCCATTTTGGTCAATAATTACCAGTGATTTTCCGCAGTGAGAGCGTTCATGAATTTTGTGTTGAAAATAGGAAGTCAAAGTTATGTGTTCAAACATATTAACCCGTTCGTCGAGAAAAATAAATTACACTCTTGGTCATCATCTTGGTTTGCCGCATTTTAATCAATTTGTAAGAAGTTTACATGCCAAAGCAACGGAGTCATAGTGACCTATCATGCAAGAGTATTATTACACTATGATAATAAACTTTATAATGAATCTATATACATATATATACAGAAATATATATATATACAGTTAGTATAAGCTTTACAGACTGAAAGCCCTGACCCCAGTCTGCAAATTTATCTTTCCAACATTAGTCTGGGTGGGAATGACCCTTGTTGAATAAACGTATTTGGACAAAACCCATACCTTAACAGCTGCTTTAATGCAGAAGCCATCGATTTTGGCAACATCATCTATACCTATTCATTAATATTATCACAGTATTTATCTACTAGTCATTGTTGTTTCAATATTTAGACTAATCGTGTACGATTTGAGGTCAAAGCGAAAGTACAACTTAATACTTATAGGCATAATTTTTAACCAACCAATTGGTCCGTTAAAATGTTAATCTATCATCAATTTCTTAAAAGAAAAGTGGACACACACACACATACATACATACATATATATATATATATATATATATATATATATATATATATATAGTAAAGAAATGGATGAAGAGAACAATGGTAGACGTAGCTTAAATCAAGGTTCCCCAGAGCTATCTACCTTTGGAAAAATTGGTTATGCCGAAAAAATGTCTCCGCCGGGAATCGAACCCGGGCCCCCAGCTTTGAACGCCGGTGCCTTAACCACTAGACCACAGAGACGGGCTAGTGGCTAGGCCGTCCGAGATCCGATTGACCGTCAGAAAGACAGATATTCGACACTATACCAATTACCTTTGTCGGGTGAAGGTGGGTTTTGAACAATGACAAGCCGTCATGCCTCAGCTGGATCAAAGCTATTGCTTCGATACAGTACACGTATGTGAGAAAGTATACAAATGTGTGAAGCTATACATGTACAACAGCTTTGGCAACTCTTTTATTTAAATATTGTAAAGAAATGGATGAAGAGAACAATGGTAGACGTAGCTTAAATCAAGGTTCCCCAGAGCTATCTACCCTTTGGAAAAATTGGTTATGCCGAAAAAATGTCTCCGCCGGGAATCGAACCCGGGCCCCCAGCTTTGAACGCCGGTGCCTTAACCACTAGACCACAGAGACGGGCTAGTGGCTAGGCCGTCCGAGATCCGATTGACCGTCAGAAAGACAGATATTCGACACTATACCAATTACCTTTGTCGGGTGAAGGTGGGTTTTGAACAATGACAAGCCGTCATGCCTCAGCTGGATCAAAGCTATTGCTTCGATACAGTACACGTATGTGAGAAAGTATACAAATGTGTGAAGCTATACATGTACAAACAGCTTTGGCAACTCTTTTATTTAAATATTGTAAAGAAATGGATGAAGAGAACAATGGTAGACGTAGCTTAAATCAAGGTTCCCCAGAGTATAGTGTCGAATATCTGTCTTTCTGACGGTCAATCGGATCTCGGACGACCTAGCCACTAGCCCGTCTCTGTGGTCTAGTGGTTAAGGCACCGGCGTTCAAAGCTGGGGGCCCGGTTCGATTCCCGGCGGAGACATTTTTTCGGCATAACCAATTTTTCCAAAGGGTAGATAGCTCTGGGGAACTTGATTTAAGCTACGTCTACCATTGTTCTCTTCATCCATTTCTTTACAATATTTAAATAAAAGAGTTGCCAAAGCTGTTGTACATGTATAGCTTCACACACACACATATATATATATATATATATATATATATATACAGCGCGTCCCAAAAAAAACTATACACTTTTGAAATGGCTGCCACATAAAAAATGTAGCACTTTGGGGAAAAGACTTATAGATATGGAAAGCCAATAAAGTCAACTTTCAAATGACTCCAAAAAGTTGGAAAATTATTCATGCTTGAGCGAGCACTGCCCACTGAAACAAAGGGTATGCAAATTAGGGTGGGCTGGAATTAGCATTCCAATTTCTTTCAGATTTTTTGTTTGGTACTTGCAAAGTTGAAGGTTATGTGGTGAATTAAAGATCAGATGCGATCAGTTTGTTGTTTGTGAAAATTTCATACGTTATTAAATTGAAATTTAATGCTTGAGTGATCATTAATTGCAATTTTTAGTGCAGCTTTATCATGTGGATCTCAACAATGTGTTCATGACAGTCAGGAGAAGAGGGGGGGGGGGGGTAATATGACTTAGGTAGGTGAAGTAAGTTGATGGGATAAAGGTCAACAGAACATTTAGCAACCCCTCCCTCCATCTCTACCCCCCTCCCCCCACTTCTCTCCTCCTGAGAGACTAAGCTTGGCTAGGCTGGGCATGAATCAGCCATACAGTTTTTTGAGAGGTTAGTCCTTTGGAACTTTATACAAAGCTAAGGGTGTTATGCTATTCATGAGTGAGATAAGTTTGGTTTTAATAGGCAATTACTCAATTGAAATGTAATGCATGAGTGAACAGGAATTGTAATTTTAGTGTAGCATATTCATCTTGTGGACATCAGAAGTGTGTTCGTGAGAGTCAGAGTAATGTGATGGTACATGTACCTGTTACAAGCAAGAGGGCGAGATATGCTAAGACTTGGTTAAAAGGGCATTCCTCTTCTTTTTGCCCTTTTACAAATTAAAATTCATATGTATCCTCCCCTCTGCACCTCCATTTCCCAGCCCCTCCCCTCCCCTCTCTCCCTCTCTGTCTCACCTCCTGGATTGTAGCCTTTTCAAAACTTAACTGCCAAGTGACCAGTGGCTGATGGTCAGTTTGAATGATTACCAAAAATTTAATGATTATGATTAACATGGATTAATGAAATAATTTATTGGAAAAATGAATGTTTGATTGATCACATTGAACATTGAATGAGTGGATTTACTGATAAATTGTTGATTAAATGATTGATAGGAAAAAGTTGATGCCCTAATTCATAATTAAACCAACATTCTGCTCAGGACTTCACGCGTACATGAGAATAGCCATCAGTCTCTCAATCGGAGGGGAGGGAGGGGGCGGGGCTGAATGTTCTGTTGACCCTTATTTCATCAACCTACTTCTCCCACTTAAATCCTATCTCACCCCCTATTCTCCCGACTGGCCGACACCCATGAACACATTGCTGAGATCCCCATGATAAAGTTGAAATGCTGCCCCAAAAGTGTAATTTGTGTTCACTCATGCATTAATGTTCAATTTAATAACTTATAAAATTTGCTTAAGCTATCAAAACTGATCAGGGTTGATCATTAATTTATCACAACGTCCTTAACTTTGCAAGTTCGAAAGGATTTGTCTCTCAACAACTGACATAAATTGGAAGGCTAATTCCAGCCCACCCTAATTTTCATACCCTTTGTTTCAGTGGGCAGTGCTCGCTCAAGCATGAATAGTTTTCCAACTTTTTGGTGTCATTTGAAAGTTGACTTCATTGGTTTTCCATATATGTGAGTCTTTTACCCCAAAGTGCTAGATTTTTTATTTGGTGGCCATTTCAAAAGTGTATAGTTTTTTTTGGGACGCACTGTATATATATATATATATATATATATATATATATATATATATATATACAGTGCGTATCAAAAAAAAGTTTACACTTTGAAAAAATCCTGTAAAATTATACATTTGTAATATCCTGAAGATTTTTCCACATTTTAACATTGGTACAGATCCATTTAAGCAAATGACGATATAACTATCGAAAAATATTTCCGCTTGAGTGAGCACCACTTACTTTTGAAAAGTTAGTGAAAAATGATTTGCGCAGAACTTTGAAATAGCTATGCGAATAAAAGTAAACATTTATAATGAAGAACACGTAGAATTTAGCAAGTAAAATTGATTTGAAGATATCTTTGACCTCTTTTAACTTGTTTCCTTGCCCAATACACTTCGAAGAGTGCATTGCGCCCCGCCCCACTCCCCCACACACCAAGGCCATCAAGACGATATTTTATTTACACTGAGCTGTGATTTACATAAAATGAATTAGGCTTGATTTTCATTTTGTTAATCATTGTCAACTTGGGAAAAGTGTGGAGAAACAAGTATTAAAATTAAGTGTCAACCCACTTTAAATAATAACAACTTAGTGAAAAAGTGCTGGAGATGTCTGATGTAAACTTTTGTTCAGATTCAGTTATGTCCTCAGATCCAGCTGGCACAAAAAGGGTATAAGTTGTGCTTACTAAGTGTTGAAATTTCAATTTGGGTGGCAAAGTTGTTTAAAAATGCTTGAATGTATCTGTTTTTATCTTAATTTACTAAAAGTACAAGGGAAAGGTAAGAAAAATGTATCGCAAGGTAAGTTTGATTTTGCCCTTTCCCCTTGACACTGCGTGAAAACGAGCATTTCTGCGCAAACAGATTTCTGCGAGCTTTACAAAAATGGACAGTGCTCACTCAAGTGTAACATTCTGTCAAAACTTTTACTTTCATTGGATAAATGAGACCCAAACCAAAGATTATATGTGTAAAAATTACCCACATGTTGTATATTTTTTAATTCCCAGAGCTTTTTCAAAGTGTAAACTTTTTTTGATACGCACTGTATATATAAATTATATATATATATAATATATATATATATCAACTGGTACACCGGTTGGGTGATTCTGTGTAAAACATGATAATGAATAAGCAGAAGTAGAATTTCATTCATAATCTTATAATGAAACCGGAAGAATAGGATGAAATAAAACTAATGATATTCAAAAACAATAACTTTTATATTACATGAAAGTGCCAACGTCCAGATGTGATATCATAAGATATATAGCTTTACTAACATCACAATTTTGTTGCTGATCTATGCATGTAGATGCGCCTTGCATTATCATGATAGCAGGGATCATTCTCCAAGCTCATCTCCCCGAAAGGTCATTAAATCAACATTTCAGAAAATATTCAGTTGTATTTACTTTCTCAATCTCATATGATAGAAAATACATATAGTTAAAAATAAATGGCAAATACCCAAGTCCTACATTGGACAATCCTGTAATTAAGCAACAAACATTGTGTAACGTAGGTCATTTTGTAAATGGGAAGGATGTCGTGTTCGATCCTTATGTAACATAATTTTTGCTTTAACAAGCGAGTCTGTGAAGAATGTATTGAATTTTCGTAACGATTTGTAGCACATGGTCATGGGAGGGGTGACATGAGATCATGGAGGGGGACAGTATGCAGGGGGTGCAATGGATGACTAATGTCAAATCCGTTTCCTGTGCGCCAGTTTACAAGAACCATGCCTTGACTCCTAGTCTCCATGTAAGTCAGTAATTACAAGGTTTTTATCAACAGCATTGTTTCTTTCCTTATAAATTTAAAAATGGTAATTAAAGACTATGGACTATGATAGAATATCACTGAACTTTCTAACCTTATCATTTTTTATTCGTTTTTTCAAGCCGACTCTAAGTAATCGAGAAAACAACGTTAAAGACGCCGATCATGACATTCGTAAGAAGACAGAGGAGGTGGGAGTAATGCAAGAATAAATGACAAAACACTGGAACAGACAGTTATGATAAATTAACGGTTTATTTTTGCGGAAGACGAAAAACATATTAAAACAAAAGATGATGGACCTATATTTTTTCTGATTTTCGGCGTCTCCAAACAAACGACCAAACAACTACAACTTCACAGACTGGAAGAGCTCTAAAATTGAAAGGATGTCTTAGTGTGCTTTTAGAAAGAGACTAATTTCGTAACTAAAAATAAACACTGTAAAAGCAATGGCGGAAAGTCATGTGACAGATAAGAACCATGATAAAAGTTTAAAAGTAGAACGTGTTTCATTGGCTAATTCTAATTCTAAATTAAATGTTTTCTAACAAGGAGACAGCTCAAAATATAGCTCGTTTCGATTTCTTGATTTTGTTGTCCTGTACGATTGCCTTCTTAAAGTCCAACACAAACACAATTTTGTGTCCCTATTTTAGTCATGAAACTAGATAAAGCCGCTTCCCAGCTATTACTACTACCAATTTCAATTTATTGCAGATAAGCTGAAAATCAAATATTCGTTCAAAGTTATATACTCCTGTACATTCTTTTGAAAGTATGTCACATCATGCACATAAAACAATAATCGTGCACAATCCTACACTCTCCTAATGGTATCATCCTTCATTTTCCTATTAAAGATGCATGTACACCTAAAAATTACTAATTATAATCTGGCATTTTAAAACTATTTTTATTCAAGTGATTGGAGCCATCATTTTGTGATACATTAATATGATACATAATTATTTTTTACAATTATAGTCTAGATATACATGTAAAGATTAATACATTCATTTTATAGCCATTGGAAACGTAATAAAGCAATCAAAATGGAATATCAGATTTCAATATTAAGAGTTGATGTGACCTAAAATAAGTGTTAGAGACGGGATAGAAAATCAGAAGCCCAACGACTCTCTGATTTGCAGTACTAATTCAAGTAAAGCCTATACGACTCACTATTGGGAAAACTGGAAGGGGGAAGTGAAAGTAATTGATGACACATTGATAGAAAGCATGGATACACAAAGAGAGTTTTGCTTTCTTGTACTTTCAAATCCATATATTTGCATGTTTCATCCAATGAATTTTCAGGTTGAATTGCAATTCGAATTAAAATACGCATGGGTTTTTCCGAAAAATGGAATATGCTTCAAATTCATAATTTCTTTGATATACCAGCTCTAAATTTTCTTCCTAAGGGTTAAAGTTTCATTATTTATCCCTGAGAAGTACTTAAAATTTGCTTGTTGAGTAAAAATTGTCTCTTAAACCGACACATTCTAAACCTGGGCAATAAAAGTAATTGAATAAAAGAAAGAGTTAATGTTGGTTGCTATGGACAATTTGTATAGCGACGGTGAAAAATGTTGAAGCTTGGCCCTTTATGTGTAAAAGACTCTTCATCAAAATGAATAGTGATCTGAACGTAAATTTTCTTATATTTTAAAAGACAACTAGAATAGCTTATTCATAATCCATTTTGGTTTCATGGTCATAATATGAAGTGCATTAAAGATTAAATCATGGTTGATCGAGACTTCTGATTGCGTGCTTCCCTAGAAATTCACAATAGCATAAAAATGAGCTTATCTTAGGGTATGAATAGATGAAGGATTAAAGGCATGGTATAAAATGCAAGAAAGTGCTACAGTTATAATTATGTGAGGTTTATAAATGTTATTTCGATCATGTTATTTACTTAACGTTATTATCAAAGAGTTAATACACCACTTTAGGGAATTATTCGTCGCAATATAAATCTGAATAATGAACCATACTTTTTAAAAAATAATTTGGAAAATATTTGACTGATTGAAGAACAGTGACAATAAAACCCATCCTTGGCCACAAGGATTACCAATGTTTGGTGCAATGTTTTGAATGAAGAAAATAGAACGCATGCTATTGAACTGAATTGAAAGAGCATTTATTATCACTTTGCATTAATTGATTTTTATTTCTGAACTGTTCCGATTGCCAGCGGTTGCTAATTCAATAAATGTAACTTATGGTTTGACAATACTCTGAGGAAAAACCTTTCATGAACCTCGAACCCTCGATTAGAATAACCTCCCACCAAACGCTTCCTCATACATGTTGACATGTTCCATAGCGCTTCAACCCTTACTTAGGATATCAATAAAACTTACCCATCGCTTTATACTTGTCCCACATATCCATCTTGACGTGAGTTTAGTGGAAGATTCCGCAACCGTTTACGAAGATTAAGTTAAATGCGTGAAGCCTCTGGAATGTGATGGTCTTATAACATGGATCTTCTTCACAGAAACATACTTTCTCTAATCCGAGTTCTTAAGATAGGTGATAACTCGTCTGCTAAGACCCTAAATGGTGTAAAGTTTCTGATGCTTTTAACCCCTGGATAACTTTGCCATATGCTCCTGAAGTAGATATGTGAAACTAACTAATGCCTCTTAAAGCCCTTCCCAGTCAGGAAAGTTTATTATAGTCCTAATTTTGAAGTTGCTCTTCCAAGTTCAGGATCGGTTCACGTCCGGCATATTCGGTTACCATTGCTTCTCTAATTCGTCGATAAAATTAGTCAAGCGAGGGAATATGCTGTCATTAACAACTTTGTCGCTTTTCGTTAATTTGCATTGAGTACCATCTATATCCTTTTCCCCGTGAAGAAGTAATACGTTGAGCCCTATGCCATGCACAAGTAGGATTAGTTGCTGGGAAGTGAAGACTTAATGTCCAAGATAAGTTTAAAGGCGGGAAGTAATAATGAAAATTAACTGGCAGTGTCACCTGGAAGATTAATTTCGACAAATCATCATGATAGCGCGACAGGCACAATGAAATGGTCAAATGGGCACTTAGAGCAGGCACTTGATTACCTAATACATTAATAGAACGCAAGAATCTGTCATACAGTGCGTATCAAAAAAAGTTTACACTTTGAAAAAGTCGTGGGAATTAAAAAATATACAACATGGGGGTAATTTTTCCACATACATTCTTGGGTTTAGTTCTCATCTATCCAATGAAAGAAATATTTTGACAGAATGTTACACTTGAGTGAGCACTGTCCATTTTTGTAAAGCTCGCAGAAATCTGCTTGCGCAGAGATGCTTGTTTTCACGCTGTGTCAAGGGGAAAAGGCGAAGTCAAACTTACCTTGCGAAACATTTCTCATACATTTCCCTTTCACTTTGAGTCAATTGAAATAAAACGTATACATGCAAACATGTAACAATTTGCCACCAAAATTAAAAATTTAACACTTTCTAAGCACAACCTTTACCCTTTTTGTGCCAGCTGGATCTGAGGACATAACTAAATCTAAACAAAAGCTTATATCTCCAACATTTTTTCACTAAGTTTTTATGACTTAAAGTGGGTTTACATTTAATTTTTCCTGTAATACTTGTTTCTCCACACTTTTCCCAAGCTTGACAATGATTAACAAAATGAATATCAAGCTTAAGCCATTTCATGTAAATCACAGCTCAGTGTAAAGCAAATATCGTCACGATTGCCTCGGTGTGTGGGGGAGTGGGGTGGGGCGAAATGGCACTTTTCGAAGTGTTTTTGGCAAGGAAACGAGTTAAAAGGTAAAAGATATCTTCAAATCAATTTTACTAACTAAATTCTATGTGTTCTTCGTGATTAAAGTCTACTTTTATTCGCATAACTATTTCAAAGTTCTGCGCAAATCATTTTTCACAAACTTTTCAAAAGTAATTGGTGCTCACTCAGGCGGAAATATTTTTCTACAGTTATATTGTCATTTGCTGCAATGGATCTGTATCAATGTTAAAATGTGGAAAAATCTTCAAGATATTACAAATTTATAATTTTACAGGACTTTTTCTAAGTGTAAACTTTTTTTTGATACGCACTGTATAATTTTTAACATTATGTAACTGCGATTTGACGTTCACATCCATCTCGATGCTCGAAGAGAGTCCAATGGATGTTGGTTTAAAACATCTCTGACAGTAACCATGGCATCTAGCTCCTGCTCCCGTCCTTCTTCTAATCACGATTCCATTGTTCCTTATATAAAACATTATTTATTTATTGCAAATCTTTATCCAGTTTAGCCTGTTCAGCTTTTTACACACAACTATGCGAAATTATACAATATATAAAATTAAAACGTTTACTAAAAAATCACTGATCTTCCACCGTCTTCAATTTGATGACATCATTATTATAAAAAGCAGCTCTGTGGTAAAATGTGTTCTAGTGGTACATTCATCTGAGCTCTCATGTTGTTTGATCAAGATTATATCAGGCCTATCTCGAAAGTTAATTAAAGGTCTAACAGTCCTTGCTACTCTCATGAGAGGTGAATATCACTATAAATAGATTAAAGTCATTACACGAGAGATGTAACGATCAATGTTGTAAATAATATTATCTACCTGGGGGCTTGAAAATAATCAGTTATTTACATTTAAGATCTTAACGATAATTTCATGGTAAAATTATCGTTAAAAGACAACAAATGCAGCGTTTTTAAGCCACACGAGCTACTGTTGAAAGTTATGCAGAAAATGACAAGGATTTTATCATAAACCCCACAAATAACGTACGCATGTCTTACGAAAAGGGTGTGACCGTCAAACGCCTACGAACTCCATTCGGTTTTTATTTTCTTGAAAAGGCTACAAATTTCATTCATCTTTGTTTAATGTCAGGGCTAGAACATGCAAAATTTTATAGAACATAATTGCTAATGAGTAAAAATGAGGAGGCAGAACATTGCCTGCAGGGAAAATCAGTCGCGAGTGAGCAAAGCGAGAAATATTGACCTCAACAGAATTTATGGAAATATTTTGATGTTTTCAAACTTTACTTTTTTTCGAATCATCTCATTTTCAAGAATTTTCCTTTCAATTTCCGGTATTATATCAAGTACTAGTTGATATGGATTTGATACGAGACCAGAAACCTTACATGAGATCGCACTAAACAATATTTGACTTTGGATTGCTGATTGCGTTTCTTTCATTTGATTTTTTTAATATTTATCTTTAAATACATGAAACACAGTCAACCTCTTTTCCAAACGCGTCATCTTCGTGAACATAGTGTATAACTTTTTGCTTGATGTTCCATAAGTAGCGCGCGACGCGTTCTTTGGGCTGCATAAAGATAGTCAATAATTTTGATTCCGATTAGCTAAATTGCAATACGATTATAAAAGATATATATTTTTTTGGCTAACAAGGATCTGAATGATTTCTTGTTGGGGTTATATTGTACAAATGTCAATAAAATCAATTCCACCCCAGTATGCTGAATGAAGAAAGTTTTGGGGTTATTTTAATATTTACCAGGTGTGATTTGATCAATGTGACTGAGACACTTAGACCGGGAATTAGACAGACCCCCTTCGAGCCCCAGCTAGCGCAAATCTTGAGTGTTCTTAACGTCCGTTAAGCGTTTCCCTTAATCTTCAGAACATGTATCGATTCCAGGATGAGCAAACCGGAGTAATTTTGATACAAGAGGAGCATGAAATGGTCTAGGTAAAGCATCAACATGATCAAAGCAATTGTGTACAGTCGCATGTGATGATGTATTTTTAAGCATCTTGTAGCTCATCATAGAGGTGCGAACTGACCAAACTCTGAAAAGCTATACGGTCTCTCACTGACTTGTGTGTTATAATTACCTAGTCTTGAAATATACCCTTTGAGGCTGATATTAATAACCCAGGGGATAAATTAGCCTATGATTTTGATCATTTAGGAAATAAAATGTGATGATAGAAAAAAAATTGTTTTGATTCTCTGTAGCACAATCATTGCGATAAGAATACATTGAGTCGTGAATGAGTGTTTAATCATTTTTAAATATTCAGGTGAGCCTATATTACAAGGCTACACTGCTTAGAATGTTGTATTATAGGTTAAAATCCTGGTCAGATTTGAGTATTTGAGGACTTGAGGTGATAAGACTACAGATCCGTTGTTCCTTTAACGCCAGTATTAATTGGGTGTCGGACAGGCAAAACACCCCATTTTCTCTCCCTTAAAGGCCTGGTCACACCGCCCGAGCGTTTTTGGAGCGGTAGGGAGAGAGGGTCGAATTTCGCTCACAAAATTGGGGAAAAAATCGAGAAAAAAAACAATCGAAATCGAAAATTGTGAACGGTAGCGAGTGGTGATAATTTTTTTTCTCTCCGCTCCACGACCGCTCCAACAACGACGGTGTGACGAGGCCTTAAGGACCTACTTTATCTCTGCGTGCCCTTGTACCACACATTTCTTTCCCTACCTACACTCTCCCATTATACCCCCTTCCCACTTACCCCTCTATTCTACCAGGTGCCTCATGCAAGGCTTATCACCCGTCATATAACTGCAATGTGAGAAGTGACTTCACTTTCATTTCTTACGTACAAGCACCATAGCGAGCCTACGTAAGTTTTCGAGTTATATGACACCTGGCTAGTCATATGCATACGCATAAACTTGACCATGACTTCATTGACACTCAACTCCTACGCAATCAATTTCCAAATTGAGTGATTATATATATTTCTTTAGACCTGGATAAAGTAGGCTTATGTAATTTTTTAACTTGAGGGCACAAAAGGTGCTTACCGGATAGGGTGCCCGCATGTGCATACATGTGCGTGTTTTACATCCACGCACCATGAAGAACCTCGTCGAGACAGGGGCAAAAATACATTCCCCCCCAAAAAGGGCAATTAACTGTAATTTCCGGAAGCAGAATCCAATTTGAAAATCATGACAAGCCCCCAAAACGAACAAAAAAAAGAAAATATGTCGGGGTGAGGTATGGACTGCACCCCAAACCTAAAGTCGGCTTCCCACATCCCATACGAAGTATTTTGTTAACTGGAAACTGAAAAAAGACTACATGAAATTAAGATAAAGATTTCCATACCGAGGTCATGCATTATATTAAACGCATCGTGCCTGCAATTAAAACGAACATGACGGATTAGTCTCGTTATGGACACAAGATGGCGTACATTACAATGAACAATAATGTGGAATATATGTTCCATGCTTAAACGTAGTCAATACACCGAAGTTTGAACGTTGTACTAGAAGGATGATCACAAGGAATTTGGCCATAGGAGGATCCGGCCCAAAGAAATGACGAGGGCTATTATTAGGAATGGGAAATGATATAGGACATGCAACCAGTAGTGGAATTTCAGACACAAATAACAGCTCTTGAAAATTCTGCAATCAGCATTCATAAGACGAAAGTTCCATTTCTGACTGCACTTCTTTAGTTTTTCTACTAACAACTAGCCGGGGTACTTTGTAGGCCTTTGTCCTGAATATCTTGTCACTCGCCGTTCCACTCATTTTCGTCATTGGCTTCTGCCTTGTTTCTCGGTGAACCGGGCATGTTGGCTCAGTGGTAGAGCGTCCGCCTCATGAACGGGAGGTTGTGGGTTCGATCCCCGGCCGAGTCATACCAAAGACTTATAAAAATGGGACCTTCTTGCCTGGCGCTCAGCATTTAGATTGGAGAAGGGTAATAATAACATATTATGTTATGCAGGGCCCGCCGGTAGAGTAGTTTCCTAAACTGAAGTGGCTACCCTGGGTAAATAAAACGTTCTTATTATTTTTTTGCTGCAACTTTCGTCTCAACGCTTTTGATGGTTGATATTCATACAACTGGAACTAATAGTGAATATGACTTAGCGATATGCTAGATCCTCATCTACTTTATTTTTTTCTCATCTACTTTATTGTACATGAATGAATTTTGGAATGTATTTATCGTCTACTGTATATGATAATTTATCTTGTGTTGTATTTTTTTTTTCTGATTTGGAAAAAGGGCTTTAATTCGAATTAATTTCTAGAGTCCGGGTAAAAATTACACTCTGTGATTTCAATTAGCTAGTCACTACCCATGGCTCCTCATTGGTCTAACCTTTTTGTAAGTTATGAGATGAAGGGTTAAATGACAATTGGCGTCCTAACAATAAATAAAAATAATTGCCGATTTGTGTTACGATATCATTTCAGATAAGTCATGTTAAACGTCTGTGTGGATTTTAGAAGTCAATGTTTAAAATTCAGTCGAGACGTAGTTTGACCCGCCTTGCAACAGAACGTAATCACATAGTTCTAATATGAAACCTAGCACTTCAGCTAACAAACTTCAATACGATAAATATAAATATATAAGAAAAGACTTCAAACCAATATGACTCAGTGAAAATAATGTTCTTCCATTCGGAATAAAACTGAAGTATTCATTTTAGTTCGGTACAATTTTTTTATAATAACAGAGTTTATCTCGCTGAAGTTTTACGATTACATAAACAAGCGCACAGAATAAAGCAACGAGGCATTAAGGCCTTTAATTGAAATGGTTTTAATACTGCACGCACGTCCTTTTTTATTTTATCAGTGGATATTAATATATTATCAGATAACCATATACAGTAGTGGCACTGAATGGGCTATCCAGCGTAGTACGTATTAATGTATATAGACTGGGTTTTACTGTATATAACTCATTTTATACAGTGCGTATAAAAAAAGTTTACAGTTTGAAAGAGCCCTGGGAATGAAAAAAATATACAACATGTGGGTAAATTTTTCACATATAATCTTGGATTTGGGTCTCATCTATCCAACATGTCCAATGAAAGTGAAAGCTTTGTCAGAATGTTACACTTGAGTGAGCACTGTCCATATCTGTAAAGTTCGCAGAAATCTGTTTGCGCAGAAATGCTCGTTTTCATGCTGTATCAATGGGAAAGGGCAAATTCAAACTTACCCTACGAAAGATTTATCATTCATTTCCCTTGCACTTTTAGTCAATTGAAATAAAACGGATACATTCAAGCAGTTTGTAACAATTTTGCCACCCAAATTGAAATTTCAACAATTACCCTATTTTGCCAGCTGGATCTGAGGACATAACTGAATCTGAACAAAAGTTTATATCAGACATCTCCAGCATTTTTCACTAAGTTTTTATCATTGAAAGTGGGTTTACATTTCATTTTTCATTTATCACTTGTTTCTCCACACTTTTCCCAAGCTAAGCAATGATTAACAAACTGAGAATCAAGCTTAAGCCATTCCATGTAAATCACAGCTCAGTGTAAAGCAAATATCGTCACGATGGCCTCGGTGTGTTAGGTAGTGGGGTGGGGCGAAATGCATTCTTCGAAGTGTTTTGGGCAAGGAAACAGGTCAAACATGGTAGAAGGTATCTTCAAATCAGTTTTACTTGCTAAATTCCATGTGTTCTTCATGATTAAGGTCTACTTTTATTCGCACAACTATTTCAAAGTTCTGCGCAAATTATTTTTCACTAACTTTGCAAAAGTAAGTGGTGCTCACTCAAGCTGAAATATTTTTCGACAGTTATATCGTCATTTGCATTAATGGATCTGTACCAATGTTAAAATGTGGAAAAATCTTCAGGATATTACAAATGTATAATTTCACAGGATTTTTTCAAAGTGTGAACTTTTTTTTGATACGCACTGTATATTTGAATACTCGTTGAAACTCGATTCATACGATTTTAAGAGTTCAAGAGCGTCATCTCTTGACGTAATCCATCACCAGGATTATCGTGCCGTCAAACCTTGCTTGCAGTTCTTTTACCACATGACGCTATCAGATTAACGAAAAATAATAACAACACACTCTTTAGGCCCATTTACTTTTTAAACTGGCTTTGTAATGGACAAACATTAATCTAATGTAAGTATATTTATAATATATTTATACTTATCTACTGACAAATTCGTCATTTGCAATTTGCCACTACTCCACTCAGATTCAGGATATGCCACCCCAAGGAGTGGTGGTGGACCACCCCTCCATGTAACCACGGGTGTAAGACTGCCCCTCTAGCATGTTCCTCTTCCTTCTCAACATGTATCATTAACATGATTAAGACTCATTGACCTTCTATTTAGCACTTTACAAAGCTATAATGACGTCCTTCGAGAAAGTAAAAGAATTAAGATAGACGGATAACAAGATGGATAGATAAATATATATATTAAAAAAAATAATTATACACTGTAAAACGTGAAGTGCTAATTTAGAACTTACAGTGCTTGTATAGGGACTGCACAACCAGTGCTGATTTTCTAGTTCAAATTTAAACTAGAAAATCTACACTCGTAGTGCAGTCACCATACAAGCACTGTAAGTGCTAAATTCGCACTTCATTTTTTACAGAGTATAATCTAATGAATAATTGTCATTTCCTAAGGAACATATAAATCAATAAAGAGAGAGGGAGAGAGAGATAGAGAGATTGTAAGGATTGAAATAGTAAGTTTATGCATTTTTACAAGGATTTGAAGTAAGTCGTTGTATTTCTCGGCAGGTCAATGATATAGGTCTGATATATACATAAAGGTCAGTGAGTTGCATTAATACATTTTAGTGCACAATATTTTTTTCTGAAATTTGTAAGATATTAAAGGCGCGTGCAATTAGTCAAATCTGAACGGGGGAAATCAAATTCTCTAAATGAAACACAATTGTGGAATCGATTATTTAATGAAGGGGAACTGTTCCCCCATTATGGCTAATTAAAGATATTGGCAATTATCCATTTCACTCCAGTATCACCATAGGTCCATGGTATCACTAAACGAGACAATCACCTGTCCACAACTAGTCATGTATATAGCCTACTGACCCCCCCTCCAAGAATCAATAAAATTATGATTTTTACCAAGAGTATACTGGCGAGTAAAATAATCATCTGATCAAAAACCGGCATTTTAATTGAGAGCAGATTAGGAAAAATATTTTCATTATCTATAATTCGATAATAATTCATAAATCACACTGTTAAGTTAAAGAAGCTTATGCATGTTTAGGGTGTGACCACAACCAAAGGTGTATATAGCACACATGTATGTGTGGGTGTGTGTGTGTGTGGGGGGAGGTATGTTGTTGAAGTGCCGTGGCCGAGTGGTCTAAGGCGCCTGGCTATAATGGAAAGTCCGGAGTCGATCCCCGGCCGCGGCACCTATACCCGTGAGCAAGGCATTTAATCTACAATGCTCTTTTATCCTGCTTTCAAATAAAAGGAAATGCTGTATGCATTATTTGTTTTAAAAAAAATGCATGTGAGTATGTTAGTTGGCCTGTTTATATGTGGTTGCGGGTTTTGATTCTGTAGTGTCTTATGAAATTACGGTCTAGATCGAGGGCAATACCTCGAATAATGACGACTTCAAAACGCTTTATTAACCAAGACTAATTATATGACGATACACACAACAAAATGTATCCCACAGAGAGAAGCATTTTCACCGCAATAAGACTTCATATATCACCCCTTCCCAAAATATACTACATTTTTAGAAGAAGCTGAAAATAAATCCCAATGCTGAGTCACACTCGATGGTATACTGGCCCCCATACATATGGAAATGGAATTGAACGTGACGATAGGCCTCAGACCAAGGTTCTCTTTACTCCTTTTTTCGGTCTCTGTGGATCTTTCCACGTTAAAAAAATAGAAACAATGAAGAGGATTGGTGCCCTCTTTGTGTCAAGTATTATAAATGTGAAATCTAGAAATGACACATCGAATATATGTGATTGTCGTAACGAAATGGGACCTTAAGTTGCGACGATGAGAATACAAACAACTCGGTGTCATGGGGGGGGGGGTAATGTTTGCAGGAGTGGTGCTAAATAAATGATTTGCAGCGTGATGTAGCACATTTCAGTTTTGAAAGAAAATGTGAGGGAGTGGTGGTGTAAGGAGCTAGCGACTTTAAGAAGGTTTAAAATTTGGACACACATAATTTTAGCAAACGAGTAAAAAATTACACTCGGAGTTATGCATAATGAATTGTAATTTTATTTTTATTTATCTTTGAAAAAACGGTACAATCATAAAAAATGTATAGATTAAGGTGAAAGCAGTCTAATATTCACGCAAATTCATTTCAGAACATTCATTAATGTTGAGAATAATGTTCTATGCAACAGGTCCCTGGTACGACAACATAATACCAGGGAGCTCCCTACACTCGTCTGAATCCATTATTGCATACAACGAATATTTTGAGAAATGCGCATACACTTTAACCCTTGCACAAGGGGTAACATATTCATTAACACTCGTCAGTATAATATTGTTGACAGTTCATTTTCCATTTCTATTTTTAGAAACTTTTTCGAATTCTTAAAACCTCATTCCCTCGCTCCACGTCCCCTTATTCCACAGACCATCTCTCCCCCTTCCCTTCCCATCTTCAGTTCGATCCATCATCCATGCAAACTAGAAAATGAGACGGTGTCTGCGGTTCAGCTCCACCCGATCTCGGATATAATTGGAGCAACCAATAACAGATTTCCTGAGGAAATTGAATAATTTCGATTCTACATGTTTATACCAATTGATTCCCCTAGTTTATTTCAATGAAGCGAGTGCGTAATACGAATGTGCAGTTGGTTTGAAAGTGATGGATTTAACTCTGGTCTCGGCGAATGAATCCAAAAAAGATATGAATTTTGAATAATAATGTTAAACAAATAATTCAAATTTTGAGATATTTTCAATACTACTCGAATAAACTTCTCGCAAATATAGTTGACATGATATCATGAGTTAAGTAGAATTTACAGAAATATTAAATTTCAAAAGTAATAAATTGTTGATTGAGCCAACAAGAGGTACATAGATTTCCTCTTCACATTAGTGGGTGACGAAATACATTCGTATCCCCCCATAATTCAGAACCTCCTGAAGATTGTTCTGATAGGGGATTCTACTTTCATGAACTTGCAAATGTTCAGTCAAAAACTCCTTGACCCTGTTGGGAGTTTGTAAGGAACTATCTGAAATTGAATCTTTGGACAAAGATTTTGTTTTGGATATACCTATTTCTTTATTCTGACGCCCCTATCCCATCAGCAACAGACCAACATCCCTTTGACCGACCAGAATCTTAATCTCGACCTCTTTACTCTTCTGTATGTATTTACCGCTCAGTATCAATACTGTTGAGTAATTATGCAAAAAAAATGATCATAGCAAATGTGAATCGTGTAAGCCTTGACCCATCCTGAACATAGTGAACGAGAAGTGATGGCCTGTGTCAAGATATCATTTGAAGTGGTTAACAATCATGGCAGCTAAAGACACATTTTGTACAATGCTTTTAGAATTAATCTATAGGCCTCTTTATGCTCTGCATTGAAAAATAACACATTTAAATGACATCACTACTCCAATGAAAATTATGAAAATGATTCCGAAACGAATATTTATCGGCCACCGCACACCTTAAGATTGGTCTGCAACCCGATTTGGGAATAAAACGTAGTAGAATTCCATGTTAATATCGATACAAGGGATGTCCTACTGTGTATTCTTCTAGATCATCGTACGAATACAGTACCTATATTTAAATCTGTGACTACGTTATCATCCTTATTAGAATAAAATGTAATATAATGTCTAGTCGTAATAGCAATCGTACGAATGGCTATTACGATTTGAAACTAGTTTGGCCTAGAAAACTAGAAAACAAAGGCTTTCATCCACCCAAATTTGTTTTGTTGATACTATTTCAGTTAATTTGGACCTCAAATAAAATATACCTTTCATTACATCTTCAGAAAATAAGCAAAATGCGATTTGTTCCAAAATCGGACTGTGGACCAGTAGTATATATACCAGTATACGTATGGTGTGCATTGGCTTTAAAGGGATGGTCCGGGCTGAAAATATTTATATCTTAATACATAGATAAGAAATTACTGAGCAAAATGCTGAAAATTTCATCAAAATTGGATAACAAATAATAAAGTTATTGAAGTTTTCACAAAATATTGCTAAACTTTGAATTTATTAACTTTGTTATTTTTTATCCGATTTTGATGAAATTTTCGACATTTACTCAGTAAATTGTACTCTATTCATTGAACTATAAATAAATTCAGCCAGGACCATCCCTTTAAGCATGGACCCATGCAATAAGTCACACCATCAACTAGTAGGTCCGAGGCCACTCCAACAGAAACCGATCGATGGTGTGTAATTGCTCATAACGTATAACCTATGTCGGTCTGCAAACCCTTTGCCCTATAATTGACAGTAGAATTGGTGTAGATGTGGAACATTAAACAATGTTTGCGTATATCAAAAAGATCTCACACGAAAATTGGGGTATGATGCTTGATTGTATAATGTATACATGGGATGAAAGAAAATGAAACCTGAAATACTTTAGAACTTCATGCATGACACGTGGAAAATATTTTTAGTTCGAGGAAGGAAAATGTCTCTCTCTTTTTTTCTATTATCCGAGTTCTAACTCTGAGTTACTCATTGCCTCATGATTGAACCCACACTCATCTCATGATATCAATGTTCAAGGAAACCTTGGTGAATTTATAACCATTCTATACCGTTGTGAATCCATGAAGAGAAATAGGAAGATGTGAGAGAGGGGAGAACCCCGGGGGGGGGGGGAGAAGGGAGAGAATAGAGAGAGAGAGAGGGAGGGAGTGTGTGTGGGGGTAGTGTTGGGGGAATCAAGGGGAGGGGAAAGGGGTCAAGAGAAAGAAAAAAGGGGGATAAGATCATATTGTTTATATTGCCAATAACGAAATTAAAATACCTTTTTGAAAGAGAAATAAAAAATTGAATATTTATTGTAAACAAATGATTGAACAAACCAGATATAAGATTGCCAAATGAAGCGATGAATCAACTCGTTAAGAGGTATTTATATCTTTTATTGATCGATTGTTTGTGGAAATTCAAATTTGTCCGTTACATCAGATTTAGGGAGCATTTCTTTTTTTCAGGCTAAAGGCCATTGGAAAAATGATCGATTTCATAACTGCATATCCGAAAATGAAATACATTCATAGGCTAGGCTGTAATTTTCCGATTTGATGCTTGAGATGTGTTCATTTGAAATTAAACAAAAACAAATGAGCAAAAATTCAACGTTAAAACAAATCGAAGACTAAACGATTATCTTTTACCTGATGCAACATGACGTTTTATGATATCTGACAACAACCGCGTAGCCAGGATTCATTTTGGAGGGGGCAGTAAATGCACGCGAAGCGTGCCAAGAGCGCGCGAAGCGCGCTCCCTAGGGGGTGGGTGCAGGGAGGGGGAGTTTCCCCCTCCCGCGCGAAGCGCGAAGCTTTTAGTGTTTCATGAATTAAAATGAAAAGGAGCCGTTTCTCTTATCTCTAGTACCTCCAATTCGGTTGACTATATTGCGATTTTGAACCTTGTTTTCAAAACTGATTGTAAACGCACAAAAGAGGTATACAATGGAGGAAATTAAAATGATAATAACTCCGCGCGAAGCGCGGTGTTTTATCAATTTTTCTTGCCATAAAAGGGTCCCGAGAAAAGGGTATTCTCAAAGATATATTGAAACTTTCTTTGGAAAGATCAGATTTGATTACAAACAATTTAGCGTCAGTGCATATTTTTAACTCGCAAAACAGAGGAGAAGATTGGTAGAGGAAGATATTCCTCCCCGCGCAGAGCAATGAAACTCTGAAATTTCAAAGGGCGGACGTTTCATCAAATGTAGATATCTCTAATACCCAATCGTCTCTAATTCAATTGATTTTCTAAGATTATTGAACTTCATTACAAGGAAAATAGTGCGCATAAAGTTGAAACTTCTGTGATTTATTGAAATTATCTATCTATATAATAAAGGATGATTAATTTTTTTGACTTATCCTGAAGCGCTTCATTTTGAATATAAAGAAACTTAAGTGTCATTCAAAATTTCAAACTGAGGGCGCAAAACAGGACAGGAGATGAATGTATACAGGGAAATGACATGAAGTTTAATACAATTTGATAAAAAAAAATATTGTACTTTTTTATTTAATACGACACGAATTCCATACCTTCCTGTTTTTAAATTAGGAACCTGTTTGCCCCCAAATTATGGTTGTTTATAGTAATGAGCTGAAAATCGGGAGAAGCTGACTTTATGGAGGTGACGGCAGAAACTGATATAAAGATTTTACCCGCTCGGAGCCGACCAGACCAGAAGTTGCGCGATCAATTGAAAAAAAAAAGATAACTTCATATATTTACTTCGGCCTAACCTTACTCAAATTCATGCCCTAATGTATACAATTTTAACTTTAACTGGCAAGAAGCACATAGCTGAGGTGGAAAAACAGGGTTAGAGAAAAGGTGGGGGAACAATGGAGAACTTCAATATTGTCATTTAACCGGCGCAGCGCGGAAGCAAAATTCATATATGAATTTAGAACAAGAAGAGTGAAGGAGTTTCTCTTTTTGAGAAAAAAAATAAAGAATAAAAAGAAAAAAAACACAAAGCTACCTTTCTTCCCTTTCCTCCCTTCCCTTTTCCTTTTCTCCTCTCTTTTTTCCCTTTTTTTTCTTTTTGGGGACGTTTGGGGGGGGGGGCCGACCGCCCCCACCGCCCCCCCTGGCTACGCGCCTGTCTGACAATGAATACAAACTTTGAAAAATCTTCTGAATTACTAAAACTAAATGCGGGCTTAGAGAGCAGGGGAGTGGCAAGAGGAAAATAAAGTCCTGTCATGAGAGAGATTTGAAACCGGGATTTTGTGGTTTACTTTCCCGGGCTTAACCACTGATCCACAATACTTTGATCGGTGTGATATACGTCATTGGTCAGTGGTCATTGTTTCCTGGACAAAGAATGACTGGGACCGGTTCGTGTCTCTCGATCGTCGATGATGAATATGAAAGACGGAAAATTAGAAATGTTGATCAAATTAACACTTATCCAAACGCACACAGGTGCACTTTTGACACTTGCTCCACTTACGAAAGCCGTGCCCATGCGCACAAATTTACAAATGATAATTATCAACTGAAGAATAGGAATTTATGACCGAGTTCATAATTTTATATGATTGATAAATCAAGAAACGAACGAGGTGTAGTAACTGGACAATGAAATATGCTAGATAGATATTCGATCCTACCTGTGCCAATACTACTATTTTATTGAGGGGCGGGGCGATGAGCAACAAATGATTCGCGATAACTTTGAAGTACTAACAAAAGTTGTTACTTAACCATATTCCCTAATCCACGTATTCTTCCCATCTGGTACTTGTATTCATTAGTGAATAAAAAAATGAAAATATTAGTTGACGCTGAATATCGAACCACATTAATCGAACTAAAATGATGTGGACAATTTAGCAGTGATAAATGAACGATGCATATTGACACAACCAACAGGATCAGATACACGGTTTTCTTCATGAAGTCTAAGCAATGATGTGTGAATGAGGTTGATATCTGGCACACACCAAACAAAACGGGATAGCCCTACACTTTCGTGATTCAGAATTAAACCTTTGACCTTCAAAAAGTATATATTGATATGAATATATTAACGACTTACAAGACAAGATGCGATGACGTCACCGTAAGAAATCCTATGTCAAGAAAGTAAGAAGAGGAAAAGTGCAGGCCCTCTGTGATGACACAGGGGTGAATGATATTCTCGTGCTGCACTTTGGCCAAATCTGGAACTACCTTCAGAGTTTACCAAAGCTTTATAAAATCGCTCAGTAAATGAGATGTTAACCCACACATTCAACTCAGTCTCAACTGTAAATGTTCATGTATATCACTATTATTAAAGGCTGGGATTACAGTAATTTACGTCCGGCCTAAGCACGCCGGAGAGAGGGAGAGTGTGTGTAGATTTTACATTGTCGCGAGGGTGCCCCTTTCCTAATTACGTTCTGTTATCCGTGTGGACAAAACATTTGTCAATGCCCAACCAATAACCGTTGATTTTAATATCTTTATTAAATTTCAAACGAAAATAATGATTTGATGAGCATATGTTCATGATGTTATGGGATAAATCGTAACTCAGCATACAACTGTTGCAATAAGGAATTGTAGTAACTTTTTGTTTATTTGGAATGAAGTATTGACAGTTTGTCATCATACCTAAATTGTTAATGCAGAACGGGATCATTAAGTTTTAATGACATAATTATCGGGATCATTAAGTTTTAATGACATAATTATTGGGGCAATTTTTCTCTGATTACTTCTATTATGTTTTTGAATTTGCTCATTCCACATTTACGTACATAACCATATATGGTTATGTACGTACTATTTTGCAAGTAGCGTTTAATAGAACCAAACAACTCTTTCCCTTCCGGGAATGTGTTGGGATAATCTAGACCGTTCTGGAGTGAGTACATCAAGGGGTTTATCATCGAGGGATGCATTATTTAGCTTACCTTTGTTGAACTTGTCCTTGGTTCGCCCCCACATCCCCTCGAGGTTGTTTGCCCAGGTACTAAAGTTGAAGCTAGGCGGTCGGTTATGATCTATGCGATTAGCATTATACCTCGGTGGGTACTGGCCCCCACCAGTGTGGAAAAATCCACCACCTCCATCGCCATAATTGACTCGGCTCACAGGGACCAGCTGCATTCTACGCTCACGTTCCAGTCAAAGTTTGAATAATTAGAGTTAAATAATTTAAATAATTAGTGTATAAAAATCAAGGCTTTGTTGATTGATGAACGGGGATGATAATCCGGGTTAAAGCTCCTGGGTTAGAGTAGGAGTCGGCGACGATTACTAATCACCTTCAGTAGAACTCACATCAAGGATACACAAATTCATTCCTTTGTCACAGTCCCCTAAAGACGATTTAAGACGATTAAATGCATTTTTGCTCCCTCTTAACTTATTTTTTTCAGGAATTGATAACTGTATCCACTTCATAAATCCAGAGATGAGCGTAGTCACCAAATTCTTTGCTTTCACGAAATGCAAACTTCAAAACTTCACGTTGATCCAAATTAGTGATCACTAGCGACAATAAAACATACAAAAGCAAACAAAATAAATTGTGCTTTGTTCGTTTAGATCGAAGCAATCATCACAAGGAATAATGAGATTGATCAGAAATCATTTGTAATGATTCCGCCGAAAGAGACTACTCCCAGTATGACCACATTTCTCTAATATCACATTCGTTAATATTATATCTCCATTCTATCCTGAGAGCTCAATTGTTTGATTCCCACTGTCGTCTGTTGCTAATCATTACATATCGATATCCGGTTTTATATCGTTCCAGTTTTCCCCGATGAAAGATTCTTTTTCCTGTTCTCATCGCCTGCCTATCTTCGATCTTATTCCTTTGTTTAAAATGGAGAAGAGTCATCTACGAAAAATACTCTGGTAAAAAACAGAGTTCTCATGACGATTCAAACGATCAAAACAATAGAATGGATATCCTTAATAATCGAATGATGATTTCGAGTGAAATAATGCTTCTAGTAATCAAGTGATTTATTCAATCATCTTAAAAGCTGAATTCATCGATATTTTCAATATTTACCCAAATATGCCTCGGAAGATGATGATAATCCATTTGCCATTATGTCGGTGAATGTATATTGTCCAGTTGTTGAAAAGCGAATATTTCGACAGTGTCAAATCTGTTGGAAAACGGAAATGAAAAATATTAATGATATCTAACGACACGATCGGGGGCATGTTTCATGAAAGACTTATGACATTTGTAACTTGGCCACAATATGGCAACTACCATTGTAACAGAGCTCACAGCCAATCACAGTATAGATTTCCATAGTAGTTGCCATAGTGACAACGTTATGAAACGGGCCCCAGAGCTGTTTAATTACTTGATCGTGTCTACATGCAAGAATACAAGACAACGATCAACACATACTTCACATGAAACATACTATGATTTGAAATGTTTGTACTTTGCTGTAATAAAGTTAATGTCAATAAATGAAAGACTGAGTGAAAGTGGTATGTAACTTACAGCGTCACCAGTGAATAATTACAAGTCATATGACATCTTTTCACCCATTTACCGACATTGTGAGTACTATGAGAATGACATTGTAATAAACTGTGAAATGTTTGTACATGTGCATATATATTTTTCTTTAGTTTTGCAACAACAACAATAATAATAATAATCAATACTACTACACTAAGTACTGCTGCTGCTGCTGCTGCTGCTAATACTACTACTACTACTTCTTCTACTACTACTAATGATGATATAAGTATCTTGATATAGTGTGACTTGTGCCTTACAAAATCAATAACCATATAAGCAATGATAAGTGTTCAATATACCTTTGCTCTCATGATTTTAAATGAGGTTTTTAATAATAGTTATTCTGTTCAAACAATATTATAGATTGCCATGGCCAATACTGATGAAAAATGCGTATCAACCATTCAACCATAGGAATACAGTTCTAATTATTTTACTCCGATGGGCGCTCATTAGCAGGTAAGCACTTTAATGCCATTCATAATTATGTTAAGGCCAAGTTCAACCAAACATTTTATTAGTCTCGAATGAATAACAAAAAATCTACAAGAAAATATAAGTGAAAATTCAATCAGAATTTTTCATTGATAATCTTCATAAAACGGCAATCCGCATAACGTTGTCAGCATGCAACGAGATAACTATTATTAATCGTATTTCTGTTTGTAAGTAAGGGTATGGAGTTCCAGCTACCTTTTCAATATTATTTATGTGATTCTTTTTTACCCTTTAACGTTTAAGTTAAATTTTAGGATACCAATAACACCAATAAAACCGACTCTAAATCGATTTTTTTTTCTTTTTACGGTTATTCGATTTGAAGACACTTTAATTGGTTTGACAGTAGCGTAAACGTGATTCAATGGAGAGCATATCACATCTGACATTAGGCATGTTAGGAAACAAAGTATATCCATTTCAAATAATAAAAACCATAAATAATACGTAATTCCACCGACTCCTACAGTCTGCACTTTACTTCTTTTTCATAATGCTTATCAAAATCACGAAGCTATAACTGCACCTTCAAACATCTGGATTTTGGGTGGACATGATATACATATATAAATATAATATTATATTTATATATAATATCATATTTATATTTGTATATATATTGTATCATAGTTATTTTGTATTCATTATGTATTACATGAATGACTATATTGTTTATATTATGAAATTATTTTGTATATGCAAACACATTTTTTATATTACGTACTGTATTATTTTGAACGCAGAAGCAGAAACACAGCAAACAAACAATGAAAATGAACAATTTCTGTATTCATTCATAAACTTTATCTTTTATTTTGGCAATATATCAACACGATTCACTACAGGGAATAAGCAATTCAATAATCAGTCATTACAGGGTTCATGTTCCATACAGTTTACTCAGAGAACCCTTCCCTCAACTATTAACCCTGTTACAGACTCGGAATAATAATGCTCCTAAAATGCTAAATTTGGGTTCACAGATTCTCTTTAGCGATCTAATCGAATGTACTTTTAAATAAATTAACATCACATTTATTTTTTCTGTATTCTATTGTTTCCCGACTTTCTAATGACATGTATTTCCTTGTTTTTCTACTTTGGGGTTTTCATTGTTTTTTTCAATGGGAATTGCTGGGACTTTATTTTGACCATAAACAAGATGAAAATAATTGATTTTGAGAAGTGAAATGACAAATAATGATACATTTATGAATCTTGGCTAAAACACTTTGTATTTTTGGATTTGTACACGAAATCACGTTTTTGAGCAATATTTGGGTCTGCATGCATTTACGAAATGTTTTGCAATTCCAGGGTCGCAATTATGATCTCAAAAGCGACGCAGTGAAAAGAAAAAAATACGCGGCGGATTTATCACGATAAATCTTGAGGATGGGGGGGGGGGCTGTATCGTGCCCCTAGTCTTATTTGGGTTAACTGATTAAAGTACAACAAATGTGTGAGTTCACATTAGATTGTATACAAATAACATTCAGTTTTCTGATCCAATTAATTTTTGGCTATGATGCTCACCTTACTCGCATTCATTAAACTTGTCTCCAACTCCTTTTCATTAGATATTCCAAAACTCGATTTATGTCTGTCAGTAAAAACGAGCACGGGAGCAATTCGCCACATTTTCTTATGAGGTGGGTGTCGACTCCTAACATGGTTAAGCTATCATTTCCTTACAACATAATCTTTGCACAAAGATCACCCATATAAGTTTCCATTTCATTGTCTAAAAATAGAAGTTCGGGATACATCAAAGTGTGTTTTAAGAACCGGGCAAATTTCCAATTGGGCTCAAATGAAAAGAGGGATTAGAATAATGTAATTGTTGAAATCGCATCTTTATATATATATGTGTGTGTGTGTGTGTATACAAATTGTTATATTCGGACGCGCTTCATAAATTAAATATGTTTATTATAATTTTCAAGTGCCACTTACTCCCCCGAATGGTTTAGAAGAGGGTATACAACACTGATAGAAAAAGGGTATGACATTGTAATTTCAGTATAAATTGTACATTATTGAAAACATGCAAATACCAAATATAGTCAAGTTAGTGTAAAAAACGGTAAAACATACCACACTTTGCTTGTCAAAGTCAATTAAGTCATATGTAGTTTAATTGCGTGCCTTCTATCTGTAGGACGTAATTTCAGTACAGCGTCTTATTATTTTTTTTAATGCTATTACTTTTTATCCATCCCTTTGGGTTATCCCTCCCCTTCCGGTATCCCATTCCCTTCTTCAAACTCCAGCGAGCTTAAACCATGGTATAACACAATTCATGGATTTCCAATGCATATATACACACTTTCACTTTTTTCATATTGTTTTATTCTGATTCCATGAACAAAATATATAACATTTCAAATTAACATTTCAAAACACATAATATTTTACATTTCATATTTGGACATTTTTCACTAACTTAATACCAGCATAAATCATATATAACTTAAAGGAGAAACAATGAAATCAGTTATAAAAATGTTTGAAACACCACTCCTCCCCCCCCCCGCCCCAATCAAAAAGTCTTCCCTTGCACATTTGTGGAGGGCTATTTATACATGGAATACAAAGAAAGAACAAAACAAAGTAGACCCAAATCCAAAACAAACCAATTAACAAATAGATATACTGACACTAGGATCCCCTTAAAAAAATACATATAATATGCCTAACACTTTTCCTTTCATGTATCAAATATTCAACAATGATTTAAAACTATATGAGATTACTTGGCTTGCACTCATCAAAGACAAAGCAAATCAAAAAAAGAAATCGACAAGTAAAAAAAAAAAATAAAATAAAATAAATAAAAAAAAAAAAATCCCAAAGAATCACCCATCCCAAAGGAAAACTTCATTATCCCTCCCCCCAAAACACACATACACACACCCTCACATACACCCTCACACACACCTACACAGTCACTTTCTCCCAAATCACACCTGGATATCGCCCTCAGTCCTGCCATTTCGGTACATTCTCTCCCATTTTAATAAATGCTTGTCTAACTTGTTCCTTTTAATAGCTATTGCTTTTTCTTCATTTCGATATTCTACGACTCTCTGAATACTCTCTTCTTGAGTAGGAACTCTACCTTCTGACCTTGATCTAAAAATGATATATTTCATTAAAAAGATTACCGTGTTACAAAATTTCACTTCAAGATCGGATCCATTAATTCCCACATGTATATCTTTCCACTCTGCATTTTGAAGCTTTATCAAACTAAGTTTTTCAATGACCCTCTGCCATAAAGCTTTAACATCATTACAAAGCCAGAATAAATGTTCATAAGATTCCGGGTTATGTTTACAGAATGAACAGATATTAGTATCTTTAAAACCAAATTTGAACAAATGTTCGTTGGTGTATATTGCACCATGAAGTAATTTATATTGAAATTCTCTTACTTTTGGTAAGATTATTGTGATTCTAGGTCTTATAAATATTCCTGAGATTTCTTTTTTTGAGACATCAAAATTATTGTGGCCATCCCTTATTTGTAAAGTATAGAGATGTTGTAAATTTATTACAAAATTTTCATAAACCTTTCTAGAAGGTACATCTTTCAGTAAAATTATCTTTCCAAACATCTTCAAAGAGATATTGTACTTGTGTACGTCATTCGAGCATAAATGGTGGAAATTCCCATTATATTTTCCGCTTTTCAAAATTACATCAGTTAACTTCCAAATTTCCATGATATTTTCAGCACTCAAACCTAAATTATGAAAATAATCGATTGTTCTCACCTGCTCTTCCTCGAGAATGTGACCTACTAGATAAATATTTTTCTTAAACAAGTCTTCATCAAAAATCATTTTACCTCTCAAAATATAATCTTTATTATTGAAAAAAATTGGATTAGCTTTACTATATTTATATACACACAATCACTCTCTCCCAAATGCACACACACACACCCACAAAATGCATACACACACGCAAAGCAAGGAATAAAACCGTAACGCACCAACATACAGCGCACGTCCCACACGCTCAATCGAAAGTTTAGAACGACGCCTATAGAAATGATAATGAGGAATAGCCTTTCTAACATATTCTAAGATTGTCTATTTCAATTAAGCACTTTGCTGTCAAGTATACAAATCCTCAAAGTCTGTCGTTTAGGGTTTCTTATCAAGAAAAAAAATAACTTATATCATCTATTTTCAGTGTAATTTAGGCTTAACACGAATGTGGGTGTGGGACGCATTGGATCTTATTTCATAAAGAAACAGTCTGATAGAGATCTCAGCACGAATGTGAAAGATCTTGATGCCAAACAAGAAGACACTTTGATACGTGATATCATATTCAACACAAAAATCAAGAGCTAAGAAAATACATCGAATTTAGTATGAAATTCATGAAATCGTTCACAGATTTAGATTTATATTGCTTCATTTTAGCCTAACGTGCAGTGTGTGGAAGTAGTAGATTTCACAACGTAAAGCACAGAGACGGGTCAAAACACGTTTGACCGCACACACTGATAAATGCAATAATCGTATATATATATATATAATATATAATATATATATATATATATATCATCATCACTAGCATGGACCAGAGTTCTACATGTTCTATGGGGCAGAATTTGTAAAACAATGTAAGGGAGAAAAATAAAACGATAAAACGACAGAGGTGATGAATAGGGTACTTAAAACACTTTCCAATTGCAATTAAAGGATCTTCCCTTCGGTATGGCGGCCTAAAATTCACCATTTTACATTACATTTACCTCATGCACCATAGTTTCCATGGTCACTCTCATAATCATAATTCATCAAATTTCCCTAAGACATTTTTAACAATAACACGGGCGTTCCTAAAATACACGAATTATTGCTTTCTTCCTTGTCTAAACTACTGGCATATTTTGCTTTGTTTAATTCGATTTGTATTGTTTACTGAGGTTTATATGATGTACAACATGCCGAATTTACTTTACTATCGAAGTTTAACAAAATAGCAAGAACAATGCTATTTTTTTTAAATTGAAACACTAATCTTAAATTCTAGGTAGTCAGCTAACCATGTCGATGATAAATGAGGTAGAATAGTCGGTATATTAGGTTATTCGCATTATACATGATCATGATGATTATGTATAAGCATTCATTGATTTCATATTTGATTTCATCAATGTTCTTTAATATTTAGATCGAGAGCTCCCTGCATATCATTAAATTGATTTTGTACTGAATAGGCATATGGTCTCATGAATCATTACACACATTGAAATCGAACAAATATTACTTTGATAACCATTTAAACTTGAAATGTTGGCGGTCCGTCAAAAGATTACATTATATTAGGCCAAGTCCGATGTACTTTCAGCTCCGGTCAAAAGATTATCGTGTTCATGGTCGCATTTTTCGAAATCTGACCAATCATTCAAATATGAGAGAGAGAGAGAGAGAGAAGGGGGGATGAATTAAATTCCCTGTTTTGGATATCATTGGAAAATTAGGTAAGGAGAGGTAAGGGATCTCACTCCCCCCTGTTATTTTTTTCGTTTATGTTTTTATTCACTGGAAAAAAGCAACAGAAGAATACTTTGAAACAAAAAATGAAGAAATAAGAGTGTTTAAAAGAGTAATTTGAGCCGTGCACGTACACTGTAAAAATATTGGGTAAACTCTTTACTACCACGAGGGTATTGTGTCCAACCAATTTTGGGCAGTATTTTACCGAATGCGGGAAGCATATTGTCCAGTAAGGTTAAAAAAGTAAGCAGCAATTACTTTAGAATGGGCAAAATTTTCATCACACTGGGGAAATAAAAATGCCACAAAGAAATGCCCAATTTTGGTTGGACACATAATTACCCTCATGGAGCACTTTTACCCATGCAATAGAGTGTATATGACACTCCTATCCCACGCTTCTCCTATCAAGATACCATGGCGCCGCCCTCTATTTCTACGAGGAATATAGTGATTTTTTTTGCAAAGGTATGTTTTTAAACAAAATTGTCATATCATCACGAGATGACTAAATTGATATTGCAGGAATATTATTCATCGACAACGTGATGTATTCTCTCTGATCCTGGTATTATGATATTAGCCACGTACAGTCATTATGGTTGTTTTTTCCCCTTTCTGTTGAAGGGCTCAAAGGGAAAAAAATGGTAAATGGAATACTCGTGCCAATTGTGAATCAATTAATTATGGTATCATTGTGCTTCTAGACAATACTCTTTACATAGATTTTGTTTGTTCATTCTGTGCATGAACGGGACGAGATTGAACGTCAATGTTATCACTGTTATCAAAATCATTGTTGTAAAAGTTCTATTATAACTATCATTGTTATTATTAGTTGTAGTATTATGATTATTATTATCTTCTTCTTTTTATTATTGTTATTATTATTACTATTATAAAACATCATTATTATTATTATTACTATTATTATTATCCTTCACAACGAAGACCTCTTTGTGTGAATAGCTTTGCATTTGTTTATTAATTATGTTTACATCAATCATGTCAATATGATTTCGACCTTTTCTCTTTCCTTCTCTTTTTTCTTTCCTGTATATATACGCATATATGAATAAGTCGACTACATTTTCTTCATTTCCAAGGGGGATCCACACTTTACAAGCTTTGCTTTTTAGTGGACCCCCTCATTCCCATTTATGCTCAATATTATACTGTTTGTTGTTTTACGGAGTAAGAATGCTCGTCTGTAAAATTGTACTTAATTTGTAATATTACTTTGTATTATGTTTTGAATGGAATTAGAATAAAGAATTGAATATTATAACAGTAATTTAGGCTTATAGTAGCAGTGGTAATATAATATTTATCAGTAATGGCTATTATTATTAACAGCATGATTTATTTTGATAGCTTCGTTCACTCTTGTTTTTGTATATAACTTCACAAAAATTAGTGCTAGGTTTGCTAATAATTACAGGCAAATATTATTGTACTCAAGGGCAGCCTTTACGACTGAATCAAATAATTGATGTTAATATCATGATGTTTAATCTTTTAAATTAAACCATGAAATTATCCTTTTCATCCCAGATGAATCCAGAGTATAATAACTGCGAACAGTTTGGGTACCTATGATAAAACACACACATATATATATATATATGAACATAAAAACATAAAATGCTTATATCATATATATATATATATATATATATATATATATAATATAATATAATATATATAATATATATATATATATATATATATATATATATATATATATATATATATATAAAATAATAAGCATTATATGTTCATCTGAAAATAAGCTAATCATACGAATTTATAATTAACATACTGATTAATGAATAATGATCACATCAGTATCATTTAGCCTGCTCAAAATCATTTCATTACATTACAAACGTTATTGCTTAGAAACTGCCAGACAAAACATGCAATACTTCAATGAAATTTTCCACTTTTAACGCGAAAAGAAAAATTCTTTATCATTTTTGGAACTCCCCCCCCAAAAAAAAAGAACCCACAGGAACCACTTTAGTCATAGGACTGTTCTCCCAGCGAGTTCTGCATATCATTTATCATCACCCTTCTAAATACTGAGCGCCAAGCAAGAAGACAGAAGGTCCCATTTTAATAAGTCTTTGATGAAGCAGGTGGGGATCGAACCCACAACCTTCCGTTTCATTCACCATTCGGGCGTTCTACCACTGAGCCGTCATGCACGGCAAGGTCTTTGTCGAATACTGGTGAACGGGAACATCAGTTTCGTCCTAAATTTCGGAGCTGATGAAAAATTGCAAATAAATTTCATTTGTCCAGAATCCGGGACGAAATTGCTGTATTAACCATGTTAACAAGTTAGATTCACCAGTAAGTTCGACAAAACTTCTTGTTTTTTTTTGTCACGAAGGGCATTTCATAAGCCATTCTGCCTTGTGGTGCAATCATTCCCTGGTATTACAGAATAATAAAGACGTAACACCTGCCATCGTCAACCAACAAACCGACACTATTTTTATGATATTTAAAAATAGATTTTTTAGAACACAATATTCTGCATAAGGAACACTTTAAAGGACAAGTCCATCCCAACAATAAGTTTATTTAAATAAAAAGAAAAAGGCAAAAAGTATAACACTGAAAATTTCATCAAAATCGGAAGACATTTGTAAGTTTCAGTTAATTTCACAAAAACAGTTATATGCACGTCCTGGTCTGTATGCAAATGAGGGGACTGATGAAAATTCACTCACTATTTCTGTTGTATTTTATATGATACATGAAATATTATAATTTTCTCTTCATTCTCTGGGCAACAAAGTTTCCTTCCTCCCAGAACATATGGAGTTACCATTAGTTTAAAATTTTATGATTCAGTCAAGTTGGTCCTAATTGTCAAATATGTAAAAATTGAAATATTGTATAATTCAAACATTAAAAAAATTAATAAACAGTGAGTGAGGGACATCATTCTCTTATTTGCATGACATTTTGTCGTGCATATATTCATGTTTTGTGCAAAATGAGCGAAATTTCAAAATCTTATATCTTTCTTATTCTACATCCGACTTTGATGAAATTTTCAGTGTAAAACTTGTTTGATTTTCTCTCTTAATTCAAATAAAAAAAAATCTAGGGTGGACTTGGCTTTTAAATGAGGAATCCAGGGGGAATACACTTGTCATTGTCACGATGAAGGAAATAGTGTGGGTACAATTATGGGCCTTGTATATTGTTTTCATGATCATGCTTGTTTAATGTCTCGAAGGGGGCACTAGACACTATTAGTAATTATATGAAGAATATGGTGACGGTAAAGTTACAAATTTCTTGAACAGAATATGATCATCTTCTCTATCGAAATAAAATCAATTTACAAACAACTTCTTTAATTCTTTAAAACTAATTTTTTAATATTTTAAATTTCATGTTATGAGATGAAAAAAGAATTCATAACAACTTTGTTATTTTTTATCCGGTTTGAGAAAATTTGTATTTTTTATTGGATTAAAATACTTTTTCCATTCAAAAGTCATCTCGGAATTAACTGCATTTATAATTTGCTGTTAACTTCACGCGAAACACAATTTGATCGTTGATTACAAATTGTGTTCTTACAGAAGAAAAATAACTAAGAAAGTACAATATTATAATGAAACCCACAGGTCTTGAATTGAAAATGCATTTCATCAGCTTGACAGTGTACAGAGACTAATTGATTTAGATGATTAGGAAATCAATTACACAACTATTTCAAGAATGTAGTTACATAATAGGTACATACATACGTATGTGGTTTATAGACTCGATTGTTAAAAAGAACAGAGAGTTCAATTCATTATAATAGGGGTAAACTGTATGATTGCTTTCACCTCCGTCAGCTCAAATGAAATGCGATACATGTATCGTATGTAGGTTTTAAGATCTTGGACATGCATGGTTTTTATAAAAGACCCTTTAACGTGTAGTAGATACATCACAGGAAAATGTATGTCTCAAGAAAAATATATGTCTTGGTAATAGAGTATGAATGTTCATTTGGATGTGGGATCTAGTGGTTGGATAGACGGGCCTCTGTCTAAGGGGCGGGGTGGGGGGGGGGGGAAAGAGTAACATAACGACAAGGAGAGAGAGAGGGAGTGAGAGAGGGGGGGGGGGTTATGTGAAAAGATAGCGGGGAAGACGTACACAATTATTTATCGACATGGGGAAGATGGCCAAAGCCATCAATATGCAACCAATCCCATCTCTCACACGCACATACACATACCCCCAAAACTCACCCTCTCTCTTTTGTCTCATACCCTCACATAACACTCCTACCCACTTAGTACCTCTTGTTTTTCTTGTCTTCTTCTTCTCTCTCTCTCTCTCTCTCCCCCATGCTCACTTTGTCTCAACTCTCATTATATTGATAGTTTACTTTGAACATAATTATAGGGTCAGTTTAGGCTAACTATATGTTTTCACGCCTAGGTACAACACTGACACCCAACCGCCACTAATGCTTAGTCTATAATTGGAAACACCATGGTTTGGGGGAAGCCCCCTTTGTAAGCACCCTGGGTTATTGTCGGTAAACAAGAAGTATTTTATTTAGGAAACGGAACAGATCGATAGAAGGTACTTCCCGCTCCGGATAGCTGTTGGCCTATACACAAGGTGTATTTAACACTTCAGACGTGGTGAAGAAGAGAGAAAATACTTGTAAAGCTTAAATTCATTATCATTTCACTAATTAACAGTAAAGGTGGTGACACCTTGGCGTTTTAGACAGCGTATGCCCGACGTATCAAAATTTCTCTAAAACGTCGGCATACGCTGAACTTTGATTTTTTTTTTCAACTCTGGGCGTATACTCAGCGTATTCATAACGAGTTGGACGTAGACATTACGTAGTAGTAACTTATATCGAACGCTTCGTTAACTTATAAGTAACGTATTCCAACGAATGCTTAGCGTATTGCTGGCGTACACAACTTATGCCCTACGATAGCCTAACTTACGCATAGCGCGCGGCAGCGTATTGCTGACGAACACGTGTCGTAGCCTATAAAAAGGCTGCCGCTCGACTATTCAAATCATAACCGCACGATACATCACCTATCAATACCACCGCCATGCCGAAGAAAACTCCTGTGAACCCCACCATATATACCAATTCCTATAAACATGATAAACGTTGCCAATACGCCATTATACGGTAGCTGTAAGTTATAAACACGTTCAGTAAGTTTTGTGGTCGTCCGGAGCACGTCTTCATACGTCAATATACGTTGGAGTTAAGTTACACATACGTTCAAAGCACGTTGCTCATAGGTTACAAGTAAGTTTTAGGGTACGCTGGACATTATCTCGACGTACATCGACTTATGAGTAACTTACGAGTAACGTGTGTCAACGTGTGTCAACGTGTATCAACGATCGCGTAACTTGCCTACAACTTATGGCCCGCGTATGCGGTACGTATGAGCCATACGCTGGCATACGTCGAAAATTTTGTGCTTGCACAAAATTTTTCGACGACCTCGCCGTATGACGACGTATACCAGCGTGTTTTAGCGTACTCTTAACGTATGCAAAACTTACCCGTAACGTATTCGACGTACGCCAGCGTATTCGCCAAATTCCTCATACGTCGGGCATACGCTGTCTGAAACGCCAAGGTGTGACAGCGCCTTTAGACCAGTGACACGACACCACCCCTTCAGCATTAGCGGTGCAATAACCTCAAACATTAATATCTTGGTATATAAGTGACCGGATTCTTTTAAACAATAATGAAAAGTAGTTTGACCAGGAAACTTATATTTGTTCATTTTTTTGTAAGAAGTGCAAACCTATAGTTATCAGCATGCGTAAAGCATTTTCATTTATTTAAATGCGGGCTAAAAAGAGCATTAAATGCTTTGCTCATTGCTTATCGATCGATAGAGCGATAAATGTAATGGATGCAGAAACTAGAAATTATTTCCAAGGCTTGAGTTCATTATCACCTCACTAATTAACAGTAAGACTATAGCGACACCGCCCCTTCGCCAATAGCAAGTACAATAACCAAAAACACAAATCATTTGTATACACATTAAAGTGATGTTATTTAAAAAAACAAACAAACTAATTTGACTTAGGAACCAAGTTATCGATCGCAGGACTGAGTTTATACGTGAATTGATCATTATTTCATTATTTGCAATCAATCGGATAAATCGGCTACACAATCAATCGTTTGACTATTCATCACCAGGTCCCGAAAAGAGGAATGATTTTTAGAAAATGCATATAACTTGATTAAGCTGGATGGATGATTATGATGAATGTGAGTACATAGATAACTGATACAGTAAAAGAAAAAAAAAGAAAAGTCAAAATATATGGATAAGTAAATGATTAAGTATAACACCAATATTCTTCTCCTTTTTCTTCTTCTTTTTCTCCTTCTTCTTCTTCTTCTTGTCTTTCCCTCAGGTGACCCCTCGACTGTTTCAGCTGCCTTTAAATTGAGCACACGTGTTTCATGTTACCATGCTTTGCAAATAATTGCTTGTGTGTTACATATAAGAATAATTGTAGAAGAATTGTGAAAGCAATTACATTCATCTATTAGTTATTTCCCTTTAAGGATAGCCAAGAATTGTAAAGAACATTCAAGAATGTCTTTTTATTATGCAGGCCTTGCCTATTTAAAGGCCAAGGAGTTGTATTGTTATTTCTGAATAGAGATTAGGAACAATAGGCTTAGCTATGTTATTTACACATGTTGATTTCAATGAGGTCATTCAAGAATGTTTTAGAAATGAAGAAGGCTCCTGAAAGAGGAAGAACATTCTTTTGGAAGGCAATGCTAGAACTTTCCATTATAGTGCATTGTAGATTAGTTGAAATTTGAGAATGATCTAGAACACTTGTAATTAGTATAAAGCTGCAGATTTTTCAAGATGATCATCACATCATATTAGATCACACCATCACATCATATGAGAGCAGGAGATCACATCATATGAGATCACTTCACCAGATCAGATCAGAGCAGTTTATGCATCAATGAACTGTTTGCAGTTATTTTGAGAGAGAAATTATCAGTTCTCATCAACATCATCAACCTGTTCAATGAACACGCTTCAACCCATGGATTGCTGAAATTGACTGTTAATCATCATCAACATCGTCTTCACGGACATTTCAACTCGTTGCAGTGACTCTTATTATTCATCGGACTTCAACATCAGTTTCATCATCGCCATCATTGTGAATTTTCGCCAGTCAACTGGGATTTTATCATTTGGATTATTACTTGGATATAGCATCATCACTTCGGGATTTTACATCGGACACTTCAAGAGATTTATGTAAGATCATTATTTGTTTTATTTATGTATAATTATTTCCTGTAATAAAAAAAGGGAAATTTAAATAACATTTTGATTGTTATTTGTTGCAGTATCGTAACAAATAATTTTGGGGGCTTGTCCGGGAAAGGAAACCAAATTTGTACGAGCCAAGGCAATTTGAAACGAAAACCAAATTTGTATAAGCCAATTTGAAACTAAAAACGTTTTTTCAGGAAACGAAAGCCAATTTGAGACAAAAGCCAATTTGAATTGGAAACATTTTGGAAATTTTTGGAAAGTTCTAGAATATATATATGCTGTGTTATTACGTGCTTGTATTTGTGTATATTCACTATGGCTACATTTGATGTTGAAGAATTTCTTGCAATGACAGAATTGTCATATGATCATTTGAAGTCACTGAAGAAAGATGATTTGATAACAGTTTGTGATCATTTGGGTGTATCTCTAGCCCCAGGTTTAAAGAAGGCAGAGATAATTGACTTGTTAGCTAGTCACATGAAGCTTACAGAGGAGTCTGAAACTTCTATCAATATGTCAGAGGATGCTCAGATCCAACTGGCAAACATTGAATTGGAAAGGAAAGAATTAAAGAAAACCTTGAGAAGGAAAGAATCAAAGAAAACCTTGAAATGGAGAAAATAAACATTGAAAAGGAAAGAATCAGAGAAAACATTGAAATGGAGAAAATGAGATTGGAGTACCAGTTAAAGTTGAAAGAAATGGAGTTAGCTCATGCAAATACTAATACTAACTCTGTTAAAGATAAATCTCCCCAAGGCTTTGATGTGGCGAAGAACATTCGCCTTGTGCCAAAATTTGATGAAGAGGGAGTTGATACATATTTTGTGTCATTTGAAAAAGTGGCCAAGAGACTGAATTGGCCCGAGGAATACTGGACTCTTCTCCTTCAAAGTGTTTTTGTTGGAAAGGCTGCAAAAGTCTATTCTTCGCTCTCTGAAACGCAATCATGTGACTATGCTACAGTAAAAGAAACAATTCTCAATGCATATGAGTTGGTACCAGAAGCGTACAGACATAAATTTAGGAACATGCAAAGACAATCAGGCCAGACGTATGTTGAATTTGCTAGGGAACAAGAAATGATGTTCGATAAGTGGTACAGATCACTGAAAGTTGACAAAGATTTTGTTCACCTTAGGGAAGTTGTCCTCCTAGAAGAATTCAAAAAGAGTCTTCCTTTTGGCATTAAATCTCACTTAGATGACCATAGAGTTACTGAAGTCAGTAAAGCAGCCATAGAAGCTGATGAATTTGAGGTCACACATAAGGGTAGTGGAGATAGGCCTCCTTTCAAGAATTATTGGAAAAAGAAAGGTAAAGGGTCATTTGAATCCCACAATAAACCTAGTGAGGGAAAATATGCAAGCAAGGATAAAGACGCTAACAAGAATCAGGCTAGTGGGGGCACAGAATCAACCAAACGGTCTGAGAGTCGTAGTTCCAAAATTTGTACTCATTGTCATAAATCGGGACATTTGAAAGAATCATGTTGGAAATTGGTTGGAATGCCAACCAAAATTAAGAAAGACATGGGTTTTGTCAAGCAAACAAGTGTTCCCTCGATGGAGTTTGTTCCATCAGAGCCCAATCAAGATGTTGAGAGTGTTTCTCTGGTATTTGCTGATAAAGTTAAACAGGTTGATGAAACTTTTAGAAGTTTTTTGCATGATGGTGAAGTATCCCTTGTTCGACTGGTGCTGCTGGTAGGTCAGTGGTGATCCTTAGGGATACAGGGGCTGCACAGTCCCTGATGGTGCCAGGTGATTCGGCTCTTCCTCTGGAGAGTTCAGAAAAGGCCAACGTCTTAGTTCAAGGTATTGGCCCAAATTTCATGTCGGTTCCTTTGCATAAGGTCGACTTAAAGTGTGACCTAGTTAGTGGTCCTATGACTGTTGGTGTCGTTCCAGAATTACCCATGAAAGGTGTTGATTTCTTGTTAGGTAACGACTTGGCTGGAGATAAAGTTGTTGCATCTCCAGTGGTTTCGGAAAAGCCCGTTGAGGTAGCTGAAACTGAATTGTTGCAGGAAGATTTTCCAGGGATTTTCCCGGATTGTGTTGTTACTAGGTCTCAGACTCGTAGAGCTGAAAAGGATGATGCGGAATCTGCTGATGTAGAGGAGAGTACTGATGTCTGGTTAGCTGAAACCTTTTTCAAGGATTTGAATGGGGATAGTGTTGAAGGCTCTGTTGCTAACAATGGTAGTTTGTTTAGTAAATCCTCCCTTGTACAGGCACAACAGGCAGACCCAGAATTAAAAAGCTTGTCACAAAAAGCATGTTCTGAGGCTGAGGCTGATAAGGTTCCTGAGTGCTTTTATGTCAAAGATGACATTTTGATGAGGAAATGGAGACCTCCCCGGAGACCAGCTGATGAAGATTGGTGTATAATTCACCAGGTTGTAGTTCCTCCTTGTTACCGCACAGATATTCTGAAAATGGCTCATGAGTTACCTATGGCAGGTCATGTTGGTATTCGGAAGACAGAAGATAGAATTATGAGGCATTTCTATTGGCCTAAGATGCACAAAGATGTTGTGCATTTCTGTAAGACATGTCACACATGTCAGATTATTGGTAAGGCACAGCCTTCTATCAAGCCTGCTCCATTGATACCCATTCCTGCATTTGATGAACCTTTTACTAGGGTTCTTGTTGATTGTGTCGGACCCTTACCCAGAACGAGGTCGGGTCACAGATTTCTCCTGACGATTATGGACTTGTCTACACGGTTTCCAGAGGCGATACCTTTGAGGAGTATCACTGCGAAGACAGTGGTGCAGGCGTTAGTGCAGTTTTTCACTAGGTACGGTCTGCCGAAGGAAATTCAATCTGATCAAGGGTCAAATTTCATGTCAGGAATATTTCAGCAAGTTATGAAGGAGTTGGGAATAAAGCAGATTAAGTCTTCTGCTTATCACCCACAGTCCCAAGGAGCGTTAGAACGCTATCATCAGACTTTGAAGACCATGATTAGGGCTTATTGTGAAGACTATCCCGATGACTGGGATAAAGGGATCTCATTCCTACTGTTTGCAACTAGGGATTCCCCGAATGAGTCCATGGGTTTCAGTCCATTTGAATTGGTCTATGGTCATGAGGTTAGGGGTCCTCTAAAGCTTATCAAAGAGAGGTTTATGGTTCAGAATGATGATGTAAACCTTCTAGACTATGTGTCAAAGTTTAGAGAAAGGCTCTCAAAAGCTTGTGATGTGGCTAAGGAACACTTGAAAGAGTCGCAGGGAAAAATGAAAGCTCATGCTGACAAAAATGCAAAAGAGCGAAGTTTCAAGCCTGGAGACAAAGTATTAGTGTTGTTGCCTTTGCAAGGTGAGCCCTTGAAAGCTAGGTTTAGTGGTCCCTACATAGTCAAAAAGAAATTGAATGATGTCAACTATGTGATCAGTACCCCTGATCGAAGAAAGTCTCAAAGAGTTTGTCATGTAAACATGTTAAAAGAATACTTTGAGCGAGAGGCTAGTCAGCCAATAGGTACAACACAGGTCAAAGAAGAAGAAAAACATGTAGATGTACATGAAGAAGAATGTTATGGAAAGACAGATAATGAATTGTCTTATACAGATGTATCTAAGAATGAACCATGTGGTGTAAAGTTGTCTAACTCAGAGATGTTAGGAAATATGGATGAGGCATTAAAACACCTGCCTGAAGATCAGAGAAATGATATATCTGGCCTGTTAAGAGAATATGAAAATGTGTGTAAAGACAAACCAGGTCGTACACCTTTAACTGTACATGATGTAGACGTAGGTGATGTAAGACCTATCAACAGAATCCTTATAGGCTCAATCCAAGCAAGTTGGAAATGGTGAATAATGAAATACAGTTTATGTTAGATAATGACATAATCGAACCGAGTCAGAGTAGTTGGAGTTCTCCCATTGTAATGGTTCCAAAGCCAGACGGCTCTCAGAGATTTTGCATTGATTACCGGAAGGTAAATGCAGTAACTAAGACTGACTCGTATCCAATTCCTAGGTTAGAAGATTGTATTGATAGGGTTGGAAATTCTGCCTATATCACAAAGATAGACTTGCTTAAAGGATATTGGCAAGTGCCACTGACTGACCGAGCCAAAGAGATATCAGCCTTTGTTACACCTGAAGGCTTGTTTCAATGCAAAGTCATGCCTTTTGGAATGAAAAATGCACCAGCAACCTTCCAAAGGTTGACAAATCAAGTGATTGCCGGACTTGACAATTGTGTCGTATACATAGACGACATCCTAGTATACAGTGATACTTGGAATGATCATCTGAATCATTTGCGAGCACTGTTTGACAGGCTGGACAAAGCCAATCTAGTAGTGAATCTGATGAAAAGTGAATTTGCCAAGGCAAAGGTCACATATCTTGGTCATGTGGTTGGTCAAGGGCAAGTGCTACCAAGAGAAGCCAAGATACAAGCTATCTTAGACTTCCCAATTCCCACAACTAAGAAAGAATTGCTCAGATTCTTAGGTATGAGTGGCTTCTACAGGAAATTTGTTCCAAATTACAGTACTGTGGTTAGTCCTCTGACAAACCTGCTGAAGGCAAAAGTGAAGTATGTTTGGTCTGACGAATGTCAAAGATCGTTTGAGAAATTAAAGGCCATTTTTGGTGAATGAGCCTATTTTGCAGCTCCAAACTTCACAAAGCCATTCAAAGTAGCAATTGATGCATGTGATGTTGGAGTAGGAGCATTATTGCTCCAAGAAGACGAAGAAGGCATCGAAAAACCAGTGTGCTACTTCTCTAAGAAACTCAATCGGTTTCAAAGAAATACTCAACTATTGAAAAAGAGGCCCTGAGTCTCGTACTAGCCCTTCAGCAGTTTGAGGTGTATCTAACCAATGGAGAGATTACAGTCTATACGGATCATAATCCTCTTGTGTTTTTGGAGAAATTCAAAACAAAGAACCAAAGACTGTACAGATGGAGCTAATGCTCCAACCATTCCCTTTGAAAATTGTACACATAAAGGGAAAGAATAATGTAATTGCTGATGCTCTATCAAGAGTATAAAAAGTGAAATTATTCATGATTTTGACCAAGTGTGTCATTGGAAGAAAACATTTTTGATGTTCATTTATTTTAACATGTTCATTAAGTACTATATCTTTGTACACGATAACTGTAAATGATTTATCAAGATGACTTTGAACAGTTAAAAGAAAAAGTAATCTTAAAGAAACCTTTACTACGGTAAAGCTTTCTTTTCTCCGGTGGGGGAGGTGTTACATATAAGAATAATTGTAGAAGAATTGTGAAAGCAATTACATTCATCTATTAGTTATTTCCCTTTAAGGATAGCCAAGAATTGTAAAGAACATTCAAGAATGTCTTTTTATTATGCAGGCCTTGCCTATTTAAAGGCCAAGGAGTTGTATTGTTATTTCTGAATAGAGATTAGGAACAATAGGCTTAGCTATGTTATTTACACATGTTGATTTCAATGAGGTCATTCAAGAATGTTTTAGAAATGAAGAAGGCTCCTGAAAGAGGAAGAACATTCTTTTGGAAGGCAATGCTAGAACTTTCCATTATAGTGCATTGTAGATTAGTTGAAATTTGAGAATGATCTAGAACACTTGTAATTAGTATAAAGCTGCAGATTTTTCAAGATGATCATCACATCATATTAGATCACACCATCACATCATATGAGAGCAGGAGATCACATCATATGAGATCACTTCACCAGATCAGTTCAGAGCAATTTATGCATCAATGAACTGTTTGCAGTTATTTTGAGAGAGAAATTATCAGTTCTCATCAACATCATCAACCTGTTCAATGAACACGCTTCAACCCATGGATTGCTGAAATTGACTGTTAATCATCATCAACATCGTCTTCACGGACATTTCAACTCGTTGCAGTGACTCTTATTATTCATCGGACTTCAACATCAGTTTCATCATCGCCATCATTGTGAATTTTCGCCAGTCAACTGGGATTTTATCATTTGGATTATTACTTGGATATAGCATCATCACTTCGGGATTTTACATCGGACACTTCAAGAGATTTATGTAAGATCATTATTTGTTTTATTTATGTATAATTATTTCCTGTAATAAAAAAAAAGGAAATTCAAATTACATCTTGATTGTTATTTGTTGCAGTATCGTAACTTGTGTTATAATTGACTTACTGACCTTTTAATTTGTTGAAGAAGTGCCAAAAGGATAAGGGTTACAACTTTTAATTGATAACACTTTCAGATCATTTTTCTTTTGGAATGGATGGCCTTCATACTGGATTTGTCGTTGCCAGAATCTTAAGTGATAAGTAAGTGTTTTCTTTCTGGAAATCCCGGAGTGTTATCAATTGTTGAGTGATAATGTGAATCACTGAAATGTTGAATTATTAAGGTTCATAAACGCTGACAAAAGAACGTGTATTCAAATACTAGTAATATGAATCATTTTAACGCAATCAAATAGCCATAAAAAGACATGTTATTGCAATCATTTTTTTTACTTTTTGCCAGGCTTCGTCTTCTTCTTATTATACTTCATCTTCTTATCCTTCTCCTTTTCGTTTTTCTTCTTCTTCCCCCTTCCTTTTCTTAATTACTTCGTTATTATTTTTCTCCACATCTTCCGACTCCCGTCTCTATCTTATTTTAGATTCCTTGTCCTCAACCTCTTAAAATCGCCATCTTTATTATAATCCTCTAATATTAATCACATCCGCTCAAGGAAAAGTCGCGAAATTGATCACTGTCTTGCAAGTGCCTGCATATACACGTGTTATGATTATGCCCATCATTTTCCAACATTGACCTATTTACAGATGCCCAAGCGAGTAAAAATATCAAACTATTCTCAAACTCCTATAAACGGTAACATTTTTTTTTTGCTTTTTATCTTGGCTTATATTTTACCATGAGAAAAGGTTATTGTGAGTTGCAATAATAGTTAAAATAAGATATCATTGAGATAGGGCAAGTTTGTATCAGCTGAAAAAGAAATGTATCATCTTATTATAAAAAAAAAGAGAAACAGTGGAGAAAGGTACTTTCTTTTTTTCATGCTACTTATATATTTACATAATTTCGTTTTCCCTCTGTTCTTAAAAAAATGAAAATTTCTTGGATGAAAAAAATGATAAACGGTTCCATTGACGGTAATATTATTTGTCTTCTCCACTCTTTTTTGCATAAAACTAAAAACTTGGATCTTTATATGGGAAATAGCTATTTTTTTAGACTGGCACACGAAATTAAAAATACTTTTTGGAAAGAAATGTTCTTAGCGTATAGCACACTGTTATCTATGCACTGTAATGATATACCTTGCCAACCCTTATGGAACAATGATTTTATCAAAATAGGTAATAGCTCAATTCACAGTAGATCTCTAAATAATAGGGGTGTTCGTTTTGTTAATGATATTTTAGATGTACATGGCAATTTCCTCTCTTTGAATGACCTTCAGGAAAAATACAATGTTCAAATAAATTTTCTTTTTTACCGTGGATTATGTGATGCTATAAGAGACGGTTTTAGCAATGGCACACACTTTAGCAAGTTCCAAGAACCTATTATCCCTGATACAATAGCACTTGTTATGAAATATGATAAAGGTTGTTCACACATCTATACGATTCTTAAAAAGAAAAGAAAAGTGGAGTGTAAAAGTTTTCTTAAGTGGAAGTGTATATTCGATATGAATGACAAGCAATGGCAGTCGTATTGCTCTATTGGATTCAGTTGTACTACCGATGTGAATTTACGTTGGTTTCAGTTCAAAATAATGCAACGCATTTTATATACAAATGAAATATTGTTTAAAATTAATTTAGCTCAACAAAAAGAATGTACTTTTTGTAATGTACACCGTGAAACAGTCACTCATCTACTTTGTGAATGTACATGTATTAAACATATATGGGACAAGTTTGAACAATGGATATTTCTTAAAACTGGAAATAGAATATTTTTCTCTAATAAAGAAAAATTATTTGGCTTAAGAGGTTCAAGTAATTATGCATTAAATTGTTTATTGATAGTGATACGGCAAATGATTTACACTTCCAGAGTAAAACATCAATTACCTGTTTTGATAATATCAAATTTGCACTTCAGAATTATTTCAAGAATGAAAAATATATCGCAGAGTCAAATTGTAAAATGGTAAAGTTTACAAAGAAATGGTTTCAATTACGTGCCATGTTTACATGAGGTGATCTGTTCAGTTCCCTTTCCATGTACAATTATACATATGAATATTATTGTTCATTTACTCCTCGCTTGTTTCTTAAATTGTTTACTATTATGTGAACCTGACAGTTCAATTTATATATTTGTGTTGCAATTACTGTTGTACTCTATTTCGTTGTTATTAATTTGATTTGTCATTGAAAAGATATCTTGTTATGTTTGAATAATAATAAAATCCCTGTGGAGGGGAAACAAATTGAAAAAAAAAATATATATATTACATTTATGCAACACACACATGCACATACCTCAACTTGATTTGGTTATTCGTTACACAATAAGAAATAAAGGTTCAAAATTGAACCCTGAAAGGTTGATGTAAAATCAGCACCCTATGGGTTCAAAAATTGAACCCCTGATTTGGGGTTCAAAAATTAAACCCTGCGGTTGGGGTTCATTTTTGCACCCTGCGGGTTCAAAACTGCACACCTAAATTTTAAATTGAACCCCTATAGGGGTGCAGTTTTGAATCCGCAGGGTGCAAAAATGAACCCCAACCGCAGGGTTCAATTTTTGAACCCATAGGGGTGCTGATTTTGCATCAACCTTTCGGGGTTCAATTTTGAACCTTTATTTTTTAGTGTGTATTATATACCCCATCATGGTAGAGGGTCTATGACTTTTTTGTTGACTTTTACCTCTAAAGTTATTGGCAAACTTATCTGTGAATGATAGCAATTAAACACAGCATAGTAATGGATATACTGCCAAGTTAATCTTCACAAAGCCACAGACAAGCATTGTTGAATAATACTACATGTAGTTTATCACTAATGAAGAACAATAACAGTCTTCATCTGCCAACAAACCCGTCATATCGTTGTATGAGAAGGGGTGTCACCTATACTAGGGGAGGGGAATTGAGAGAGGGGGCCGGGATGCGTGTGTTTGTGAGGGGGGGGGCGGAGAAGACACGGACATCGTTATGTTCAATGGACAATTCCTGCAAACATTGACCACAATGTATTACATTTACATATGGTTACCGGTAATTCCAGGTATAACGTGAACCATCTAATTGGTTTCCCTTTTTCATGAAATAAAAAATAAATCTCAACTACATTACGGTGTAATGGGACATGTATATCTATGTAATGCCCTGATATTAATTTATTTTATGATCATGCGTATTATTAACTGAATTTTTTCTGAGTAGATATGAAACTTTAAGTTATGTTCATTTACAATTTACTAGGCAAAATATTTTGTTTTTTTCAAGGTACATGTACGTTGAACAACATGGTAATATGTATCCATAGTGATGATGTCAAAAGCCAACATTATGTTCTGTGTTATCGCGACATTTTTCGTCTTCAATGATGTTTTGAAGAACAAGAAATATTTCAGATTTTCAGACAATTACATGCACATGAAAAAAAGAAGTTTAAAGTATTATTAGTTCACCAATTTTCATAATTTATATGCAATCAGTTAATCGGAACAAAATAAATTAAAATGCAATCATTTTGTTCTTTTTAATTACATATTGATGATATTTTCACAATTCATTGAGCTCAGAGTACAACTATCCCTTTAACAATTTCAGCAATTTGCATCCGGGGAATTTCAAAAGTCGATGGGTCAGATCTAACAGCTTCACATGTTGCTGGATTTTAAGATGTGGTAAGGCAGAACCGTGACCCCACATACCGATGACCATACAACTTTCTTACTTTCTTACCCCTCAAAACTTGCACTATAATATCTAAATCTTTGGTAGATTTACCACGTGTAAAGTGTTCTTAAGTATTTAAGAGATCTCCGAAGTAGATGAATTTAACCTGCTATGGATCTAAAATAAATATAAATTTAGCCTAATAACCCCTTTTCAGGGAGCATGGGAGTAATCCATAAATATTGATATAAAAAATATGATGAATGTCACTTAAAAATTCACAAATTGAGAATCACAGAACTAGATTTTCGCTTCTAAAATTCCACTTGTATGGTCAGAAGAAAGAATACTAATAAAGACTTCTGAGGATTTATCAAAGTTTAACCAAAACTGAGTTGTTTGTATATACGTGCACGATGAAATGCGAAATCTTGAACTCGTTCATTGATTTTTTATTGAGCCACGTCACTCAACTCCTTTCTAATATTATGCACTCCTTCGTAAGCACCTCAGACTAAGTATAATAATTGCCATAGCCAGAAATTGAGTCTATCTTGTCATACCATCATGATAGGACTCACGAGTTCATTCAGTATAGCATTATGGTAGTAATAATGATCAAAGGAGAAGTTCCGAATTTTCTCCTTTTAATCGGAAACAATTTATTCATGTAAACCAGGGTTATGACGAGTGACTAAATTTTGGGTGGCGTCGGGTCATTTTATGGTTCAAGTAGACGTATCAATGGAAATGCATCATGCACACTAAGAAATAAAGGTTTAAAATTGAACCCCGAAAGGTTGATGCAAAATCAGCACCCTATGGGTTCAAAAATTGAACCCCTGATTTGGGGTTAAAAAAATTGAACCCTGCGGTTGGGGTTCATTTTGCATCCTGCGGGTTCAAAACTGCACCCTAAAATTTAAATTGAACCTCTAGGGGTGCAGTTTTGAACCCGCAGGGTGCAAAAATGAACCCCAACCGCAGGGTTCAATTTTTTAACCCCAAATCAGGGGTTCAATTTTTGAACCCATAGGGTGCTGATTTTGCATCAACCTTTCGGGGTTCAATTTTGAACCTTTATTTCTTAGTGTGTGGAATACATGCTCGATGGTAGGTCAACCTTTACCTCAGTCGTGTCATGATTACAACCATGGTATAAACTAATAAAAATATGCATTATTCTATATTACCTCGAAACAAATTGTATTAATAAAGTAAAAAACTTAAATAATGAAGATTATATAAATAGATAGATAAATAGATAGATGCATAGATAGATAGATAGATAAATAGATAGATCGACAGATAGGAAATGTCACTTACGACGACAGGTATAAAAAATAGATACCTATTGGAAGTGACGAAATTAAATCATAAAAATAATTGCAATACTGTATGTACCTTTAACAACACAGACATTATTTGATGATCCATTTTCATATACTCATAATCAGTCATGCCGAGTTTTTCCATCAGTGAACATGGTGAAAGCTCTGTCAAATCTTACGAAGGCGGGTTTTTAAAGCTCGATTTCAAACAGTCGCGTATTTCTCTTGTGTTTCTCAATATTCTTCAACAATCCTGCTTTTATCATCTTTTAATCTGACGTCTCATCAACCAATGAAACCAGATTACGTGAAAGGATCAAAACTAAAATCTTCCACAAGGCATTCAAGACAAGACAAAACAGTGACAAAGATTTTCAGCATTCTAAAGTTTTATCTGATTCCTTTTGCTATTCGTCAACATTTCATTCAGCATGTGCAGTCGTGATGTAGAATTATTACAAATCAACCTTTACAATTATTCAGAATACATGTCAGAGCAGCTAATAAAGATAAAGTATTAACAGTTTGGAAGAACGGCGAATTCCAGAGTTGTGCCTTCGTGAGGACTTGTTACATTTTCCAACATTGAGAAAATCACCTAAAAATATTCCAAACGTTGGAAACCTCGATCAATTTTTTTTAAATAGAAAAAAATATGAACTTTATTCAAAATAAATATTTTTTTTTCATTAAAAATGGAACCTTGATCAAATTAAAAAAAAAAGAAAGAATGCACTTTTTTCGAAATAAATTTCGAATATCATCAAGCTGCACTTGGGTTAGAAACATATATTAAAGGGGTCCATGCATCCGTCTATAACCTATCAGAATCGTGTTGAACACCATCTCACATCATCATTCCAAAGACTTGAAATAAAGATACGACTGAATGCATTAGAATAATGTGAAATCATTTTTATCTGTAGAATCATCACCAAGATGATGCGTGATGATGTCATTAATTTCTAAAAAAAAAAAAGCTTGTCCACATGATAGTAGACATTTGGATCTTCTGCAATGTTCTAGGCTGTCCATATTCATGATATTGCTGATGTAATTCTTGCTGAGTATTCTTCGTTGACAGGACAGAGGTTTGTCAAATTAAACTGTAGGTCTAGGGAGTTATTGTAAACTCAAGAACAGAGGTAGTGTGTTTCCCGTATACATTCGTAATTCCGAAGTTTCGTTATTCCGAAGGTTCGGATATTCCGAAGGTTCATTAATCCGAAAGCGAAATAAGGTTCGTTGTTCCGAAGGTTTGTTAATCCTAAAGCGAAATAAGGTTCGTTGTTCCGAAGGTTCGTTTAATCGAAAACGAACTGAGGTTCGTTGTTCATTTCGTTTTCGGACTGACGAACCTACGGAATTACGAGCCTCATTTCGTTTTCGGACTAACGAACCTTCGGAATTACGACTCTCATTTCCTTTTCTGATTAACGAACCTTCTGAATTACGCCACAAATGTTGGGACTAACGAACCCTTTTTCGTTTTCGGATTAACGAACATCGAGGTATAGGCAATTTACGTGTTTCGGAATTTCGAACCTTTGGAATTACGAACCTTTGGAATTACGAACCTTCGGAATAAAGAACCTTTGGAATTAAGAAGTGTAACCGTATTGTCAAATGCCTGTCATGACAAAGAGCAACCAAGAAGTCTTTGTCGATTGGAACTTCACTCTGGCAATTTTCTTTTCGATTTTTCGTCAGCTCCAAAACTTTGGACGCAACTACCACGACTGCTGTTCCCGTTGACCAATTTTCCACAAAGACCTTCCAATGTTCTTTGTCATTTGACGGACATTTTGCAATTCACTTAATCTATTCTTCAATCCTGTTAAGGTCTCTGAGCGAATACTTTCTCCTGAAGCAGCAACAACTTCTGCATATGAATATATCCAATCTGTAAATAAAGGGGATGAACTCAGTATGTTGAGGAGAGGTAGGATGGAAGGGATCAGAGTTTAGTGTCCTACAAACAAAGCCCATTATAATCTGGAGGTAGGCCTATACTGTATCACCATGGGTCTATAACCCCGGCTATAACTAAATTGGCAATTAGCGAAGAATTGTTGAGTTTCCTGGATTTGCTAATCGGAAGTGCGTCGCACCATGTTCAAGACATGCAGACCAGTTCAGTTAAGGTTCATTTCTTGTTTATTTTTGCACGTGTTTTTAACCGCATACATTCGTAATTCCGAAGGTTCGTCATTCCGAAGGTTCGTATTTCCGAAGGTTCGTAAGTCCGAAAACGAAATGAGGTTCGTAATTCTGAAGGTTCGTTAGTCCGAAATTGTAATGAATAACGAACCTTATTTCGTTTTCGGACTAACGAACCTTCGGAACAACGAACCTTATTTCGTTTTCGGATTAACGAACCTTCGGAACAACAAACCTTATTTCGTTTTCGGACTAACGAACCTTCGGAACGTCGAACCTTATTTCGTTTTTGGATTATCGAACTTTCGGAATAACGCCACAAATATTCGGATTAACGAACCCTTTTACGTTCTCGCATTAACGAACATCGAGGTATAGGCAATTTACGTGTTTCGGAATTACGAAGTGTCACCGTTTTTAACTATATTGTCAAGACTGATCGAGACAATTAGTTTGCAACTAAGAACGAAATATTGAAAATATGTAGCGAATAGTTTTAACGAAATTAGTCAACATTCAGCAACTTTTCTTGAAAGAACATGGCTACGACATGTATGACTAAGACACCCCCCCCCCTCGGCATGTCAAGTGTCTGAGATGCAAGATACCAATACCTATATAGATGTGAAAATAAACGCCTACATTGACTGATATAAAGTATCAATCAACACATTTTCCCTTAACATAGGTCTAATCGTAACAGATCGACATGGAAATTATCAGCATGTTATGTAGTCTGCAATAAAATATGGACTGATTCTTAAAGTACTACTAATGATGGGTAATAATCAAGATTCAGAAAAATTGCACAAGCCAAATTTTTAGCCAAATTTGGCCGATTTGTATCGGTCTATGAGACAATATAACATGAACATCAGAACCCAACCCCTCTCTCTCTCAAAAAAAAAACACGGCTCCGAAAGACAAAAGATTTGACATCAATCGCTAATTTTATATCGGCCAATCAAGATAAGCGTAACATGCGTACTTCGCTCAAAGCACTGATCAGGGACCAATCGAAAGTGGTCTTTAATATTTGCTATCCATCTCAAAGCTTTGGGTTACGCGCTCAGAGTTACATTCAAATTTGCACGAGAACAGAATGAACTAGTCAAGTCCACCCCAGAAAAATGCCGATTTAAACAAACAGAGAAAAATCAAACCAGCACATCGCCGAAAACCTCAACAAAAGCACAAGAAAGCCATGACATTTCAAAGTCTCACCCACTTTCACAAAACGGCGACACGCACAACTCCGTGACATGCAAATGAGACGGTCGATGACGTTCCTCACTCACACTTTCTTTGTTTTATATTGTTTGAATTATACATTATATCTTTTTTATATACAGATTTGACGATAAGGACCAACTTGACTGAACCATATAGTATCAAAATATGCTAATTCCACATGTTCATGGAGGAATAACTCATTGTTTATCTTGGCAATTGGGTAAAAATGGGAATATTTAATACAATAAAAAACAGTATTTTTTTTACTATTGGCCTATTATTTGCGCTAATAATGGGGTTACATTTACAATATGATTGCTAGAGAACATCAGTTACTGTGTTACCCTTTTTAATTGTTGGGGAAACATGAATAAGTTATTGTTTATCAGTAGCCTATATTTCAAATTGAGATAATTATTATAATAATAATTCAGAAACCCATTGTTTTGTTTTCCATGTTTCAGTCGCTGATAGGCTCGTTGGTAATCCAACGATCTCGTCCGATTCCCCACCCCTCCCCCTAATGAAATCAGTGCGCACGGTTGTTATATGGAGGTCACCGCCAACTCATTTCATTTTAACGCTTCCTAAGATCAAGGATTCAATAAGAATCCTATCAAAACTGTATCGTTTGTAGTGTGAAAGTCTCCATGCGATCAGTACAAGAGTTATTTACCTCCACCATTTTTTCTCAAACAAATTATCTTAACAAACATGACAAAGATGATCATTTGGGCCCACCCTCGCAAATATAATGATTCATTTTGTTTTATGACTGATTATAATTTAATCTCCTCCCTGGGGATATGTATAACGGTGGGTGTTTCCACCTGGGGACTTAAACTCTTGTAGGACCTTTTCTGCATTCAACACCCATACACAAAAATACAAAAACACCCAGACACAAAAACCTGTCTGTCTTTCTGCATGTATGTACTGTGTAAGGCTACAATAAATTGCGTTATTCGTAATATTTTTTTTCTGTAATTCGTATGTTAATGGTAAATGCGTGTATGCGTGTATACTCTCCCCGAACCCCCCCCCCCCCCATCTCTCTCCTAAAAAATAGTGTTTTTCTTACAGCAAAATTTAGGAAATAATCAATTTTCGAGGACACCAGACACCGCATGTTCAAAACTCCATGGAAACGCGATTAAGTGTTGATATCTCATTTCAACCATAAATAATTATCGTTTCAATTGTAAACCTTACTCTATAGATATGATAAAGTTACTGTAGTGGTAATCCATTCACAGAGACGAAAACGGTGTTATTGTAAAAAGGAGAACTGAATCAATCAACTTTGACATTGGGGTGGGAAAGAACCAATTACTGAAAACTCAAAGGAAATCATGGCATGAAACTTAATTTTCATTTTCTCAGCAAAATTGAATATACGCGTGAATGTGCACTCTAAAAAAGATTGACCCAATATAGGGTAAAATGGGAACATACATGTTGGTTGGGTAAAAATATTAAATTTACACAATGTTGCGTTTAAATAGCCCAATACGGGGTAAAATTATACCCAGGAAACATGCATGTTCCCTTCCCTTCCAATATTGGGTAAAATTTTACTCACTGTTTTTAGAGTGTTTTTTTTTTAAATGCTCCTCTATATGCTCTACCTATTTCATGTTTCGTTCGGCTGCATGTTTTCAGAAGATATTTTACATGTTGAAGTAAAATGCCTGCATTAAAAAATACTGTATATCTTTACAGGATGGGTGTACACAGATATCAATAATTAAATTGTTAGAATGAATCAAAGATATAACTCTGCGTGGGGTGTAAACTAACAGCGCCATGCAGTTGGCAGGTCGAATTTGATAATGTTGTAAATAGACCTATTTGTAGCCAGATATTTTGAAACAAAGCAATTCGTTAGCAGTTTAACTGCTAAATGACTGTTAATAATCCATATTGGCAATTATACATTATTAAATATTGTTTTGAAAGACAGCTGGTCACTTCCTTCCAACAATAACGATAGTATATTTGCGATTTCCCCTTTAATAAATAATGAACATATTTACTTACGTGTGCAATAAATCTCCTCTGCAGGTCGCAAGTACTGGTATAAGTTGAAGAAAATCCAATAAATAGAAGAAAATAAATTTATTCCGAATCTTTTGCAGCAAGGTGGAAAGGCGAGGTTTTGTTTTAGTATACGTGTAAATCAGAACAATAACGCTTCACAAAACACCTTCCAACAAAGGTGCAAATAACTGTATTATTTCATGCCACATCACAACATGAAACTGTCTAAAAAAAATCACACCGTGCGGTACATGAACCGGCAGTTTGTTAGCTAATAGTACTTTTGTAAATGCAAACCGGGATTAATCCCATGAGTCAGACTCCAACGGATCGCTTTTAAAAAGACCGGATTTTTTCTTCAATGTCTGTCGTGGATCACTTCTTCGAATATCGACGAAGAGGGCGGCAGACAAGAGCCAGTGGCGAATCGAAACGATCTGTAAAAAAGAAACCACCAATCAGAAGGGGAAAAGGGGGATTGTATAAGGAGGAATGTAGCATGACAGCTACATATTTTCCCAAACTATGAGGTGTTGCCTGAAAAAAAAGATAATTTCCAAGACTATATTATAAGGGATGTGAAGTGAAAGCATATTCCATCAGGTATCACAGGCCTGATTCATTCCCCATAGACTCGTGTGTTAAATTGGCACTTTGAAAAATTCATAAAAAATAAGGATGAAATTCAGGGGTTGAATGTTTACTACCAGTGGATAGGATATATATCTGGCAATCCATATCTGACCAGAAAAGGGTCCCTCGACCGGCTCATTTTAAAAATAAATTGGCGTGTTTGAAGACATCGTCGGGGGAGCAGATTCATCACCTCAAACAGCAAAATAGCCCTAATCCTTCCGCCAGTCAAAATATAGTCCAAAATATTATTGGTGATAGGCCTATTTCTTCCCAATTTGGGAAAAGGAAGTTCAGTAATTACCAAAAATAGAATCAGTGTTAGATGGACAATCGTATGCATACACTTTGTCAATCAGCCATATCAAAATAAAAAAAATAGCAATGGGTTGGCTGGAATGAATATCTATGGCCTGCCACTAGTGATTAGGCCCGTGCAGCCATCATTCTGGAAAATGCTATCACTCTTCATCCCTTACGAAGATTAATTTAGCCCTTTCTACCTTTCATAAAAGTGTATCACCTTTTTTTCACACGTTGGGTTTTAAACGCAGTTAATTCAGATAATTATGTTATTAATTGTTTACGGTGTGCTACTAAAGAGACCAATACTTCATACATTTTCTTCATGTTCTTAATCCATGGATTGCCCCCTCATTCCAATAGTGTACCTTTCTGTACTGTGTTGATAATCATCCTAAATCATCAATGAAGTGGTTTCAGATCACTACTTTGCCCACATTTATTTCATTTCCAATTTTTTTTCTCACTTGATCACTTCTCCTTCCTTTCCTCTTCTCCATCTTCTTATCCCGAACTAATAACCTAGTTATTTTTTCACAAATTTCACATTTATGTTATTCCTTTATTGGACTCGTGGATAAAAGGTCTGATGTGCCTTTTATGAGTGACTTACATTAAGTTACTCTAGTGTGTCTATGAATTGGTTACAGCCCGATAGACCGCGGGTCCGATAGACCGCGGGTCCGTTAGACCGCGGGTCCGATAGTCCGCGGGTCCGTTAGACCGCGGGTCCGATAGACCGCGGGTCCGATAGACCGCGGGCCCGATAGACCGCGGGTCCGATAGTCCGCGGTGTGTGTAAAATTATGATCAGGACAGCATAGTGAAATCCATGTCATCAAGAGGTCAAAAGGTCATTGATACAAGTCCATGGGGTTCTATAACAATGACCTACAGGACAAATCGCCCCCTGACATCTACTTCAAGGAAAATATTATCTCCATATTTTTATCGTCGGGGACTGTTACACCCCCCGGAAATATGCCCTCTAGACGCCATACGGAGCCTCTAAAATGCCATCGACTTGACGACATGGCGAGATATTTTTGCCATGTCGACTAAATAAGCTTATTATGTCCGCATGGCGAGATACGTTATCCTGCCAAGTCAGTCCACTTATAAAACGTTATATGTCAACATGACAAGATATTGTATCTTGCCAAGTCGACTTAAATAATACATGTCAACATGGCGGTATATCGGGATTCTTGCCGGGACTTGTACACTTCATATCTCGCCATATGGACATATCGACTTGACAAGATAGAATATATCGCTATGTCGAAATAATAAGCTTATTAATTACTTTAATAGGCGGCGGAAGCGGGGGGGGGGGGGCTTTCCCCCTAAATTTGATGTGGGAGGACGGTCCCCCCTAAATTTTTAGTCTTTTCTACGTCCCCGCCCCTAAATTGAGGTAGACCACCCTAGAATATTTTTGTCCCCCCCTAATTTTGGTTGATAACCTTCTTTTTTTTCTTGTCAAAATATTTTGGTGGTCCTAAATTTTGGTTGATTTGCTTGTCAATTTTTTACCTGTGTCCATCCCAAAATCTCAGGTGGATCCCCCTAAATGTTTTGCCTTCGGCCGCCAATGATTAATTAAGACATGGTAAGATAAAGTACCACGCCATGTCGTCACGTTAAGGCATTTTCACAATTATTATTTTCATAATTATCTGGGGTAATTGTCTGGAGAGTAAATTTCCGGGGGGGGGGGGGGTAACAGTCCCCGGCGGTAAAAAATATGGGTTAATATTTTCCTTGAAGTAGTTGTCAGGGGGTGATTGCCCTAATTGGGTTATTGTTATAGAACCCACGCGTGGATCCGGGATTTCAAGGGGAGGGAGGGGGAGCAAATTTGACCTGATGTTTGGCGCCCATGTGTACTTTTTGAAAAATGACGCCCACTCCCTCCCGGCCAGGCGAAATTAAATTATCTTATAATCACATTAAAAAAAATAAAGACCACTTTTAATGTGTTCTTGAAAAAAAATCCATGAATACATAAATACCAAAAGGTAGGGGGACACAGGGGCGGTTCCAGCCTTCGCCAATAGGGGGGGGGGGGGGTGGATGGGTGGAAATTTGTTTCAGCCATATTTTCCCCGATCGGCAGCTCGAAGATAATTTTTGTTTGTTTCTTTTTGGGAAATTTTATGTATTTTTTTCCTAAAATTTGAACTGATTCTGGGCAATGTTTGTTATCCTGAAAAAGACATGTATGCAACTTAATAATTACTACGAACGCAAAGCGCGAAAGGAAATGAACTGATGAAAAAGATACCTGTTAAAGTAGCATTTAACAATCAAATAATGCGAGCGCGAAGCGCGAGCTGAATCTTTTTGAAATTTTCACCCAAAGAAAGGAAATTCTAAGCACTTTTTTTAACTCAAGCAGAATAGGTATTTGAGTAAAAAAGCAAGCGCGAAGCGCGAGCGGAAAAATTCTAGATTTAGTCCTATAATATTTACTGAACGAGACACTCTATTCATGATTTATAAATCCTAAAAAATATGAGTATTAATAATGCGAGCGCAAAGCGCGAGCAAAAAAATATACGTTTTAAACTGGTACCTGTTAAGGACTGCTTGCTCTTAGCCATGTAGGCGTCACATATTTCAACAATCAAAAAATGCGAGCGCGAAGCGCGAGCGGAACATTTTTTAACTTTTTTAAAGAAAGAATGGAAAATTTCAATCAGTTTTTGTAATCGTGAACAGGATATCTATGTAATTTAACGATTGATGCGAGCGCGAAGCGCGAGAAAAAAAAATCGAGATTTAGACCTAAAAGTGGGCCACTCTGATCATGTTTTGTAAATCATCAAAAGGATGAGTAATATGGCGTCTTCCTACATTAATAATGCGAGCACAAAGCGCGAGCAGAATTTTTTTGATATTGTGATCTGAAACTAGATAATGATTAAAATTAGAGAACAAGTTGGGTATCTGAATAAACATGCGCGAGCGTGTTTCATATTTAGAACTTTAATCATGAAAATCATGAAACTTTGATAGTCCGATCTGAAAAAGAGTCAATTTCAGCTTTATAATTCTAGCACTTTGTAGAAAAATTGTAAGGTGGATATGGATCGCACTTAAAAAAGAGCTGATATTATTATTACTTTGAGTTTTGACATAGGACCGGGACATCCTTACGACATGCCATCATATGAAAATGATGACTATCTTCCTATTCATCTTGATAAGCGCGAGATGAAACAAAGGGACAATTTAATTATTAAATTGGTATTTATTAATGCCTAATGAGGGCGCGAAATCTGATGATATCATGGCATAAAACTGGACATTTCACTTTTGTGATTATGAATAGGATGCATCAGTTTATATATTTTTAACCATTAATGCGAGCGCAAGTCGCGAGCTATAATTTTTGATAAACTGTCATGAAAAGGGGAATTTAAGTACTTTGTTGTATAAACAATATTGAAACATTTATATAACTCGCCAATCAAAATGCGAGCGTGCAGCGCTCCAGCTGATGCGCCTTAACAATCAGACCAGAAAAGGGATATTTTGAAAAATTTATGGATTACACGAAAATATAGGTACCTGATAAATCAAAATTTGCGAGCGCGTAGCGCAAGCAGCAAATGTTAACATTCAAACCATAAAATTGACATTTTTACAGAGCATTTTTTAAAAACCAATTTTAAATTACAAAAAATAATGAAAGTTCGATTTCCGAGGTGAAATATGTGTTGTTTATTGACTTCCAAGCTTGATATTCGAACTCCATATTGAACAAGATATTTAAATCACCTAATAGGCAATGTGAGCGCGAAGCGCGAGCGAAAGTTTTATATAGTTGCACGAAAGATTTTTTTAATTTTCCAAGTCTTCCCCTCATCTTATTTTATGCCTACGTCGTCCTTCTCTTCCTATTCTCCTCTCTTTTTCCTCCTTTTTCCTTCTTTCTTTTTTTTTCTTTTTTTTTTGCTCCGCCAAGAGGGGGAGGGGGGGGGGGGAGCTCGGCCCCCTGGATCCGCCTATGGGGATAAGGGGCGGGAAAAAAAAGGTTATCATCGCCTTAGTAAGGTCATCTCGTCCCAGAATACATGCTTTATTTCGATTTAGAATGATGTATTTCTATGATTATCAAAGACCAAAATAGTAGGGGGACATTTGATATTGTGTCCCCCCCTACTATTTTGAGTAGGTGGGACACGTCCCCCCTGGGATTTCCGCCCATGATGTAATATCAATGGGAGCGCGAAGCACAAGTGATTTGGGGGGGGGGGTTCAATTTGGTTTAACTTCTCACCAGAGTAGGCCCTACTAGAATATTGTGAACGGGAGCTGTAGTTTCTGTACTGTTGTTTTAGTATACCCTTCAATATTATCAATGATAACCTCTATAGGAAATATGCAATCTCGACTACTTATCCTCATCAGTGGCGTATTTATTCAGCATGGGTGCGGGGGGGGGGGGGAGCCGAGGGCACCAAGATATAAAAATAAATGAAATGGGGGGGGGGTAGACGTTAAAGAAAATCTGAGATTTTATTCTTGAAAACACATTGAGGTATCTCACAAGGCCTAAATAAATAATGAGAACGCGAAGCGCGATCTGATTTTTTTATAAGAATTTTCCTGTATTTTATCTTGAAAGCCTAAGTCAGGGGCGGACCCAGCTTCCGCCAATAGGGGAGGGGCCATTTTTTTCACCCATATTTTCCCCCGATCGGCAGCTCAAAGTAGATTTGTCCAAGTGCCGTAATGAGCCAACAATTTCGAGGGGGCTCGATATGGCGTATCACATAAAATTAATAAGAAGTTGGCAGTGAGCGAAGCGAGCAAGCAAATATGTTGACACTTTTATTACAAAAAATACAAGGTTGTGATAGATTTTGACATAATATTTGGAAAATAATAGTATATTTCATCCTAATCCCTTTCATTTTCTCTCTATTTTTTCTTAGCCTTGATTCTCTCTTTTTTGTTGGGGGGGGGGGGCAAACGCCCATGTCCTAACAGTCATTTCCTAGATTTACTTTATAAGCAACATAAATGTGTTATAATCTTATAAGCCATATGCAAGCTAAAACTTAAATTTCATGTATATTGTCCTGAAAATTTAACATTCTGGGCAATGTTTGAGAACCTGAACAGGACGCGTATGTAACTAGATAATTACCATGAGCGCGATTCGCGAGCAGAAATGTTGAATATTATGGACTGGTCGAAAAGTTAGTCATCAAGACGATACATATTTCAACGATTAAACTGAAAATTGTTGATATTCCAACCTAAAAAGATGATATTTCAAATCCCCCAATGGGACATTCGACATTTATTTCCGTCTCTCCTTTTCTTATCTTTCTTCCCATCTTTCTCTTTTTTAATATTATTCCCTTCCTTTTTTTTTTCTTCTTTTCCTTTCTTTTCTTTTCTTTTCTTTCCTTCCTTTCCCTCTTCCTCTTTTTTTCTCTTCCCCCCATTACTTATCCCTCTTTCATTTTCTTTCCTTTCCCTTTTTTTCTCTTTTAATTTTTTTCCTTCTCTCCCTCCCCCTTCCACTCTTTCTTTTTCTTCTCTTCTTTTCCCCTCTTCCTCTATCTCTCTTTTTTCTTATCTTTCTTCCCATCTTCCTCTCTATTTAAATATTCTTCTCTTCCTTCCTCTTTTTTTCTTCTTATTTTTCCTCCTTTTCCTTTCTCCTAGCTTTCTTTTCTTCTCTTCCTTTTCCCTCCTCTCTTTTTTCTCTTCTTTCCCCGTTCTTCTCCCTTTTTCTTTTTCTTTCCTTTCCCCCTCTTACTCTCTTTTCTATTATCTTCTTTTTCCATCTTCCTTCTCTCTTTTTACTCTCCTTTTCCCCTCTCCCCCTCTTTTTTTTGAGCGGGGGGGGGGGGGGGGTGGGTGAGGCAGTTTCCCCTCCCCCCCATGGATCCGCACCTGATAGAACCCCATGGTCTCGTATTATTTGACCTTTGGACCTCTCGATGACATTTGATATATCTGATCATAATTTTACACGCACTGCGGACTATCGGACCCGCGGTCTATCGGACCCGCGGTCTAACGGACCCGCGGTCTATCGGACCCGCGGACTATCGGACCCGCGGTCTATCGGACCCGCGGACTATCGGACCCGCGGTCTATCGGACCCGCGGTCTATCGGGATGTCCCCTATGAATTCCTATAAAAAAATCTTAGGGAATTGCATAATCATGGTGGACTTCCTTATCTATTTTTTCAGTACAAATTATTATTTACACCTAAAGATTATTCAATCTTTACCTAAAGATTATTCAAATTTATCTAATCAATCAATTTTCGAACAATACTTCTATTTCTTCATGCAGACTCATTCCCATACTTTTCGTAAATTTGCTTCTTAAAATCTGCTTCCACTCATTCATAACGGCAACTCTCGTCATTTTGAATGTTTGACTCAAATGCTTTAAACACATTATGCCCTATCAATTCTGTTTACCTTATTGTACAACTCTCATAATGCCTCTTTTCTATATTTTCATGATATTCATTCTTTGAAATTAATACTTCTACTATTTTAAAATCAAAATTCACTCAGGACTTTTGCATCATATTTAAGCCATTTCTCTTAGAATCTTTGACATAACAATTTGTTAAAATGAATTATTTAATATTTCTTTCAATGAACCAATGTAAAAACAGAGTTTCTGACTTATTGTTTTTTCTTTATTCTTTTGTCGTTCATGAATTAATATGATTTATTTATTTATTGCTTTAATCATTTAAATCATATCATTTTCATTCCGACCAAAATTAATCTTGTAATTTGAAAACATAGCAAGTCAAATTATCACACGTTTGAAATTTATAAGAAACAAAATGTTATTTATTACATTAGACATGCTGATATACATTATCCACTACAAGAGATACACAAGGCGCCTGGCAATTCAACATATTAATCAGTTAATGAGATAAATATATTTATGACTAAAAATTACACTGTAAGAGTTAATTTAGTGTAATAAAAAGAGAGAAAGAGAGAGGAGGGGGTGGGGAGAGGGATTGATTCAATACATCAATACATGTACATAGAAAGATTTGTAAACTAACAATATATCATTTTTTTTTTCATAAATGCATTTCACAGCTACAGGGGGAAGGCGCGAAAACGTGGGGCTACCCACTGCTTTTTTTCTGTTGGTGTTAGCGCAATAAAAAGGATTAAAAAAAGAGAAAAAAATGATAGAAAGACAAGGATAACAGCTTATATCTGTGTTATATAACTTATTACATCTCAATAGGTCGTCTTCCTTCACTATCATAATACCCTGGTGCCTTCCCCGATGTTGCTATAAATTCATAACACGTACTGTACAATATTATATTGTGAAACGGGGGTATGCATGCATAAAAGTACAAAAATTAACAAGAATGTTATTATTATTATTATCATTATCATCAGTATGACAGTGGGTGATTTTATAATACAAAACAACCCTATCACCCACTGTCAAATATGAATCACATTATTGAATAATTGATGCTACTTTGAAAAATTATTTTTCATGTTTTAATTTAAGTTTTTCATTATTATCTAATTGAGGAAAGAAATGAAATTGTATCAAAAAGATGTTTTCTTTCTTGAATCTTGAATCGAATCTATCTTACCTCTTTTGTTATTATTTTCATTTTACACTGGCAAACCAATCACGAACAAGTGCTGTAAGAATATATATATATATATATATATATATATAAAACCACAACCACCCTATACACAAGAATGAGCAACACGAAATCCGATATTAAAAAATTCAACACCAGCAGAAGAAAAGACATACCCATTGCCTCTCACTTCAACAAAGAAGGCCATTCTATAGAACACATGCAAGTCTGTGGCATAGAATTAATCCGGAATAAAGATGCTACAGTAATTCTAAGAAGAGAATCCTTCTGGATTCCCAAGTTGAAAACCCTTAAACCGAACGGTATTAATGTAGATGAATGAAGATCGGAAGATGTTTCTTTTCCTTTCATTTTCTACCCTCCTTCTCCCTTTCTTTCTTTTTTTCTTCCTTCCTTCTTTCTTGAATTCTTTCTTTCCTTCTTTTAACCTTCTATCTATCTATCTATCTATCTTTCTTTCGTTCTTCCTGTAATTGTTTTTTTCCTTCTTACTTCTCCTTCTTCTTTTCCCACTTCCTCTTGCTCTTCATCTTCTTCCGATGTTTGTCTTTCATTCATCTGGTCGGAACCTTAATTTTTTTTTTGTATTTTTATATACTTGGAATGAGTATATACATTTTGTTTTTTTGCCGTCCATGTAGTTCATACATGTATTTCTACGCCATTTTGTAAATATATCGATATTAATAGAGAGTAATATATATTTTTTTACCTTATATCCTATATGTCCCGCAGAAAGTCACTCCTTTTTAAACTTTTATTGCTCATTAGTTCTGCTCAAATACACACATTTTTCTGAGTACGCCCTCTTCGCCTATAATACGTTTTACTTTGTAAATAACACACGCACGGTACACAACACCACCCTATAGTTCAGGAGAATTTGCTATGACCCATGTCAGGTACTTTTCACTTTACTTTTTATTTCTTTTGAGTATGATCCTTTGTTATTCCGTGTATTACCATATGATTTCTCTTATTCTTTTGTTTTGGTTTTGATTCAATTTGCTATTATTTACATTATGTTTGTTCGGTTGCTTATTCTATGATTTGCTTTATTTGTTTTGTTTAGCAAATAAAAACTGAAGAAGGCCAGGGCCGAAAGCTTTACAACAAAGTGTATACTTTGCTGCATCCTTGATTCTACTCTACTCTTCACATACACACACACACATATATATATATATATATATATATATATATATATATGGAAGTGGACATTGTGTCAGGGGAGCAAAAGTGAAATATAACACTGTCGTCCAGAGGCATGTGCCCCCGCTAAAGCCACTCACGACTTATTAATATAGCATTTTATTTATTAAAAAATATTGCGTATGATAAAACGGGAGGGCGAGGGAGAGGAACAAAGTTAGAAGGAGATTGAAATGATTGATTTCAAAAACATGTATCAGAAAAGATTTTGTTAATGCAAGAATATATATAAGATCATCACATCGCGGAGCTGAATAATACATATATTCATCTAATCGTTGAATTAGTTACATAATTATGATTAGAACTACCTTTGCTGTTTTACATACATAAATATACACATACATGTAAAATGAATAATAAGAGTGAGGTAGTGCTATAAAAATAACTGTCGAAATAGATCTCATTCTGATCAAGAATATGAATAAGAAAGACATTGTCAAACATAATCAACCATGTAACATTTCATTTAGTATAATAAGCTAAAGTTTTACCAAGAAGGCATTCTGAACAAAATGATAACAACAAGAAAAATATCCTTTTAAAAAAGTAATGAGGGCCCTGTAACAAGATGGTGAAGCTGGAATCCCTATTCTTACACGACCAAATTCCAATTTTAGCAAAAGTTTTATGGTCGCAAGTGCTGGTCGTATATCAGTACGGTCATCGTTGACACTAACCAATGACTTAATTCAGAGTAGACACCATAGATAATTTTTCCTCCAATGATTTTTTTTTCTTCGGATGCAAATCTCTCTAAAAATCAACTTATACATTTCTACATAAATATCTTGGATCATTGAAACATGAGACGCACGACGAGAATGCAAATAAGATTGCATAGTACTCCAATCTGGTTCACAAATAAATAAATATCCGTCTTAATTTTTATTAAACCAATGTCATGAATGAAGTATTATAAATAAAGCATTGTCATTATAGTTCTTTGAGCGTACATAACAAATGCAGTGATAAATAGCGATAATTTTGGTATTTCAGTCATTTTAATTTTATAGTGTGAGCAAAGGACATAAAAGATGTTTGATACCGTATAAAAAACAGGCAATATTTGCCTACAAGTGGCATATATGGACGTTTACTTTTTTTTAGACCAGAAATTGTGATTTCGTGCATGAATTTTGCATGTATCATCGGAAAAGCAATAAACTAATTAAAATTACCCAATGAAAATATTCGTCTTGCCCCCCCCTTCAAAATACCCCGATGACGCCCCTTAAAAAAATTATTAACTCTGTTTTGCTTCAGTATTTACGGACATTTCCAGCGTCACTAGTTTGAAAAGAAGTATCATAACGATCAGTAAAAGCATGGTTAGGAAAGTGATGAAACTATATACGATTCCAGGGGTGTGTACAATGGATTTGGAATCATACCATCGCCTTCAGGTTCCAATGCATAATAATATGGACCTTGTGATGGCGGTTCTCCTGTAAAAGGATAACAATGTTCACCCCCGTGTTCACCAGCCTGGGCATCCTTGCTTTCACCTTGAAGGAGCGGGCCTTGGATTGAGTAGTACTTCTTGTCAGAGCATGATAATTGACTCTGAGCTCCTCTCCCCTTTAGAGACCTCATCAAAGAATGATCGCCTGGGATGGATGCATATTCATACTCATGCGTACTATGATCATCAACTGAACCTTCAGAAATCACCTCATCGGGAATTTCAGTTTGCTCAGGTCCAGTTTGGACCACCCTGGCACAAACATCGACACCTACTGTTAAGGGAGGAACCTCATTTGGATGGGGTTCAACAACAGATGATCTTCTGAAAAGATTCGGATCACTTGCCCAAAGAGATAGAGGATCCTGATAGCTTTGTACTTTCCTGGTAGGTGGCAATTCATTCGCACGGTCATCCTCGGTGTCAAGTTCAGCGTAAGGACGATCTTCGCTTACTGGTCGGTCAGGGAGAGGTCGAGCGTTTACAAAACGCACGTGAGCGCTTGCCTCAACTAACCCTGGTCTAGCCTGCATCGACGGAAGAGCATTCGTGTTAGAAATCGCTGAGTCAGAGATGGACTGGTCATTTTCCTCCACATCTGAAGCTTCCTGACTTGGGGCGTCACTGGTAGAATTTGGAGAACCGAAACTTGTCAAGTCGGAGGGAGAAGATTGATTTCGTCGGATTATCACTGGCGGATCTATGGTCACAGGATGTTCAGACCGATGTTCCGTCTTTATGCTACATTCGTATTCGTTTTCGATGACTTCTGTAGGAAAGGGGATCCAGAAAGCTGGATTGAATCTTGACGTTTCTTCTGGATTGTGGGATTCTGATCTTCTAGGTCGTCCACGTGACTCTCCTTTCGTTGTGAAAGGGCACAGCTGGCAAAGATACCTATAATTCAAATGAGATTTTACAACCCTTAATGATCATTTACATATACATTTCTTTTTTTTTAACAATCACAAGAAAATTCGAACAAATAACTTATTTTTTCAAGTAACCATGGTTACTGATTAACGAGAGGAAATAAGAGCCAATTCATAAGTACTTTGTAAAAGAAACCCATTCTCAAAAAAAAGTCAACCTTCTATAAAGCGGCACATCCCCGTACATAAGGCTCGAGTTGGAGTATATGGAATTCTACGCAAATGGCATTCCACATAAAGGTAACACATACAATTGACCTATGTAAAAAAAAAGAAGAAATATTACATTGTCTAGCATCCCTTCCGTCACCATTTCCATGTAGTGTAGAACAGATGAACACATGACATCGATTTAGGCGTAATATTGTGAAAAATATGAAATTCGTCACATTCACTCTTTTCTTCTGAACAAAATGTTTACTCATAATTTTCTTTTCTCCTGTAACTTTGCCCACAAGGATTGGTTGCCCTCAGATCCGTTAATGACTTTGGTTGTCCCTGCCATGCAGCGCCACCACCGCTCTTGTATTAAATAGCGATACTTGCCTTGAATTGAACGGATTATTTCCCAATCTTGGCATTGATCATCAATGGCATCACACAGGTTGAATGTGCAGCTATGAGGTGCGTGAAAAATGTAGAGGTAGCAGGTTGGTGCATTAATTGGAAAAGAAATGCCTCATTTAAAATCATATAAAAAAGAAAATTGTGGCGAAAATTTTCGTGTTAGAAACGACTGTTTATATGCTCATATACCATTGCATCAACGCATATAAATCATGCTGCAAAAAGTATTGTAATCAATACTTTTAATGGACAAATATATGTATATATTAACATGCTAATTTCAATATATTTATTTAATCATAATAGTATAGATCAGATGTGAGTTAATTTATATCAAGCGCAATCGAATTGTTGATTCATGATTTTGCCCCCCCCCCCCCATCTCTTGGATCATAATCATAATGTTGCCTGTCAATGCCGATTTTGCAAAAATGCCGATTCCCTAAAATCAAATTTTTTATTTAATAAATACAAATGAAAACATAATTAAAATTCAAATTAAATAAAAACAAAATGTATTGTTAAAATATACATCTTAACGGTCTTCTCTTAATGTTATATTTTTTAATTTTATATTTTACATGCATTTTTACACTTACAAAATAATAGATTCGAATATTCTTACCAGTTTTTTGGGGTATTATTTCCATGAATCCCTCCTCTCTGCACACTTTTCAAAAGTAGGTGATGTGATGATATATATATCTTACCATTCCCACACAAAACTATCAAGCAAGTATGCAAATATTCCCAAGATCATTTTCATGATAATTAGAAAAAATGTATTATATGCGTTGATGCAAAATAAAATTTCATTATTCATATATCGATTACAACAACACATCATGTTACCATCACATCATATTCGTCTCTCAGTTTCGTTTTTTAAACAACGAGTTGAATATCCCGATATCACCAAAAGTCACATTGTCGTAAAAATCGTTTTAAAGTTTTAAACTGTTGATGCTTAAAAAATAAACTTAACAAAAGTAAGGCAAAATGGCAACGAATAAAATATATATTTTTTTTTATCATATTATTCGGTATCATCAACAATCATATACAATACTAATGTAAGGCGAGTCACATGGATATCAGGAATGGGGAAAAGTTACATAAATACACACGGCGATGCAGTTCCCTTAAGGATATCTAATTTTACAATACAATTTTGTTAATACCCGAAATGCCTGTATTACCACCGACATCACGAGTTATTTGTTTAATAAAACGGGTCGTGGGTATAAATTTGTCGTGGAAAGTTTTGTTCGAATCTCTTAAAATTTCCTCGGACAGCATAAAAATTCTTTGCTTGTGTATCTTAAACTGCAGCTATAAGCGATACGTCTGATGCAGCGAGAATACGGAACAGGCCACAAAGCTGCCCCCACGGCATCTATGTCGTTTAGCACAAAATGTAAATGGGCCCCCATAACATAAAAGTTACTACTATAGTGACTTTGCCATCAAATGGTAAATTCCTTGAAATACTTGATTCTGACTGGCTGATTAAAGGTCAAGTCCACCTCAGAAAAATGTTGATTTGAATCAATAAAGAAAAAAATCATAATGCTGAAAATTTCATCAAAATCGGATGTAAATAAGGAAGTTATGACATTTTAAAGTTTCGCTTATTTTTCCCAAAACAGTTATATGCACAATTCAATCATAATGCAAAGTAAGAAAATTGATGATGTCCCTCACGCACTATCTATTTAGTTTTTTTATTGTTTGAATTAGACAATATTTCAGCTTTTACAGATTTGACAATATGGACCAACTTGACTGAACCATATTTTATTAAACAATACTTATTCCACATGTCCAAGGAGGAATTAATCGTTGTTTTCCCGACGAGGAGAAAATTAGAATATTAATTTTTCACATAATAAAATACAAATGAAGTAGTAAGTGGATGGTGTGATCATCCTCATTTGCATACCGACCAAGATGTGCATATAACTGTTTTGGAAAATTAAAATATCATAACTTTCTTGATTTACATCCGATTTTGATGAAATGTTCAGTGTTATGCTTGTTGGATTTTTCTTTTTTATTCAAATAAGTGTGTTGTTGGGTTGGACTTGTCCTTTAACATTGTTACCATGGCAGTTAACATATATTGGATGGCAAATTTACTATAATGGTATCTTTTATGCAACGGGGTCAGCGAAATTATTTCATTGCGCCGGACTGGTAACATCAAAGATATTGCAACCACCGCCTAACAAGCCTAAAGATTACAGATATGTGGCATGCGAGCAATGATTGCCCATAAACAGATTCTTACCACCATTCATCATGTTAGACGTTGGCTCGGTGAACATACTTGCCGTTGCTAAAGAGGGAAAGATAAAAAGAAAGAAAAGAAGGTAATTAATAAGTTGTAGACATGACTTATTTAGTCATCGGTTGTACATCTAGACTTGAGATGTTTTCTCGGTCTAATGTTAATCTAGGTTTAAGATACTGATTAAGTTTATTATGTGTTGGCTAAAAATTAAAGCGTGCATTGTCTTATCGCTGTAGTATTCAGCGGTGCCATTCCCAATGTAATCCAGCCTTCAATTCAATTCACGTAAACACCCGTTTTTCTAAGATATGAATTAAATTATGTTATGATCCAAGGCCAAATATACCTGTGCACTGCAGGGCGAAAAACTTTCGATCCCGGCTCATACTGTATGAAATGCGCTGACTGAAAAAGAAGCTAACTCGGTTATTTGGTGTTTAGATTTGAAATGAAATAAAACGTGATGTCTTTCATTCATTTATTGAAGATAAAAACATTGAATTTGAAAATTTACTATATTGCAGCTATCGTCAATCTTCCCCATGTGACTCAATGCAACAAACTAAGGAAATAATTGATAATCATTAAAAATTCTGAATATTCATTAATTTATGTGAATTAGAGTGGACAGTTACTGTTTTATTATTCCGAGAAAAAATATGGATTGAAATCCTGTAATGAAATCGAATAATCATGAGGTGCAACTTTGCCTTCATAATCTTACCAGATACTGACAATGAACCATCAGGAGTTGTACCTATACAGAAATATGAAAAGGATACCAAGACGAAGATATTTACAAATACCGCCCACATGTTGAAATTCTGATAGAATGTTTACTATAACTCATATCATTTCTGATGGTAATACGTAAACTGTTACCCCAGCAAGCAATCAGTGAACTCTGTATTATTCTAATCCAATTTACCACATTTTCGCTATATACAGTTATACATGTAGGTTATATCCACAGGGGGTCCCAACATCGTCTGACATCCATTTGGTTTAATACATTTGGTCGATATGATTATAGAATTTGTTTAAGAATTAAACTCTTTGTTGAAGAAGTGCGAAAACTTAAGTTGATGAGTGAAAAATAGACCACCAGGGCATTTATATGAGTCCATGACTTAGCCCACGTGAATATCTGAATATCAGAGAAAGTGTTTGACAAAATGGCAATTGGACCAAAATGCTAGTCCACTTGATGCGGGACTAGATGTCAAGCGATCTTAGAGAATTTGACCTGCTGTAATCATGAGGAGAACACAACCTCCTTCTTCACTCGTACATTTGTTCTGTTTTAAAATACAAAACGACGAATTTTTTGTTAACGTCGTAAGTGGTGTACCGTGAGTCAAGGCATAGGGGTGTACGAACAAAAAAATTAAAATAGTTTAAGTTTCAAGTTTTTTTCTCATTTCCATCAAAAGTACAAATTCAAGCATACGGCATTAAATTTAGCAATTAAAGTTGAACACATACAACTTAACTTTTCTAATATGTAACCAAAATGAATAAATACTCATTGCAATAAAGAAAATATAAAAAAAGTTATTATTTTATATTTTCTTTTTCTGTTTCTCTTTCTTTCTTCCACTTTTTCTCCCTTATCCCTCTTTTTTTAAATGCCAGCCGATTGGGGAGAAGGCACGGGCCGCTCGCGCCCTCCGTAGTTACATGTGCGTCACTGAACATCATAATTATCTCACTTTACTTACCAGTATTCTTCATTCGGCATGATGGAATGGTTCCATGCCATTCAAAATCTTGAGTTGTAGGGCTCTCCTCACATCTCATCCTCCCATCTCCATCAATAAGCTCGTAATTTTCATCACACTTAGCGGTGATCGTTGTGCCGTATAGGAATCCATTCATTGTGTAGTACCAAGATCCGTCGGCGATTTTAGGGGGATCGCCACAGAAACCGTTAGTTGCTATAAATTTAAACGTGATAAAAGTCACAGGTGATATTATCGGATGGTCTAATACCACTTGGTCTATTATCGGCTGTTCGTCCAACTTCACATAGTCTAAACCCATTTTGTCTATAACCAGTTCGTCTACTATCCAATTTGTCTAAATCCCATTTGGTCTAATGACCAGTTGGGCTAATTCTCACTTGGTCTAATGAGCATTTGGGCTAACAACATTTAGTCTAATATCCAGTTGGTGTAACGTCACTTGTTCTGTTCTAATTTCCACTGCGGCTAATTCCCACTTGGTCTAATATTCAATTGGTATAATGACTACTTGATCTAAAAGCAAAATGGTCTATTGAAATTTGGGCCAATCGTCAATTGGTTTAATTTTCATTTCGTCTAATTGTCATATGGTCTAATGATCGTTGGTCTAAATTCCATTTATAAAGTCATTCATTATGATTTATTTGATCTCATGAAACTAACAAATATGGACATGGGTAAAAAAAATCAGTTAATACATTTCGCCATGGAGTCCCAGTCGGATATTTTCCTTTGGCAGGTCACGTGACCGGCTACCCCCCCCCCCCCCCCATTTTGGACTCCTTTGACGAGGTCTCGATTGTTTGATTTTAGCTTAATTGAAAAATATTGTTGAAAATTATTGTTCTGATTATCAAATTGGAAATTATATCATAATCTCGGAATATCCCCGGGGGCAATAAAAGTTGAGAAATGGCAATTTCTTGTGTGAGTTGTATTCTTGCTACAATATTTTTGCATGTTATGTTTACAAACCATTATTACAAAACAAAATTATAGGCCAATTCGTATTCTTCTTTGTCGAAATCAATCGCAATTGGAAATTAAATGAATCACAAGAAATCAAACTTACCATTGAAAAGATAGGCCCAGTACTCAATTCGTTTCATGTTATTTCTACAAACATCACGACTTTGAATAAGTCTGGAGACATTAAGTTTAGTTTGAGTGATACATGTGCAGTCGGATCTGTTTCGATGCACAGCATATTGTGGAGTAGATAGCGTCCTGCAGTGGGTAAAACACTGGTCCCTTCCAAGCTGTTCACTTCTTGACATCAGACCAGTGTATTCCGTAAGGTTAAAACATCCAAGCTCATTGAGAACTATTAAGAGAAAATAACAATTAAAAAATTGCCATGATACACCTTTGTTTACAAAATGACGTATTAAATCATTACCCGTGAAATAATTTATTATGATATATTGATGAAAAAACATCAGAGGTATATGTCTGTATATCCGCTTCTACCGCTGACCCTGTAAAGGACATCACCATCCTTCTCTTCATTAAAAAAATTAGTTAATATTCCTATATTCCGATTGTAAGGTTTTAGTTTTATAATTGTAACATTTTTTTTTTCTTGTAATCGCTTTGGACCATTCTGGGAAAGCGCTATTCATGACTTGATAATAATGACAACAACAATCATAATAATAACAATAATAATAAGACTGCTACTAATGATTGTAATAATAACGATGATAACAGTAATAATAAAATAGTTAACAGCCTGATCAATTTTCCCAAAGCTACTGAAATCAACTATTCCCCATTATAGAATAACAGTCATGTTAGGAATGTCGCATAGTCCTTTTCTAATCAGATAATTCGTTTTCTGTTGCACAAACTTTCATCAGAGCTTTTATAGGGCTATTTTCTCAGATTACCTCAGGCTTTTGAATTTGCGATTTTTCTTTTTAATATGTCACGTAGAATATCGTGTTAAAAGTTTTATATGTTCAATATCCCGTTGAACAAAACACTTAATCTTGTGGGAATAACAATTTGCTAACAATTATTTTTTTCACACGCTCACCTTTGCAGGTCACAATCACCGAGTTGAAAGTGTTCGAACACAGGGATGTCGAAGAATTACAATCCTCAAGATGATGAGTGTCTGATGAAGAGAAAAGTAATATCAAATTTAAAAAAAAATATGTTTAATATCTACACCATATTACAGTCACAATCGGGTAATATGACTCTCAAATTATATTGTTTTTCTCATTTCCTCATAAGGTATCAACGTGTTTGTTCATTTCTTCATAAATATTCATATCTGTAAATAACTGTAATCTATTCACTAAAACACATTCCAAAATTCTATATTACGAAAAACGGGCATGAAAAACTGCTGCTATTTTACCACGTAGGCATTTGCTTCACAAATTGGTCAATACTCACTTTCATTACATGTATAGCTTGTTCCATTTGACATTGTAGTAGAATCACCACCCCATGATGTTTCGTATGATCCTGGAAAACCTGCCTCTCTACAAATAGTGTCTGCAACATCGATGTCCCACTTTTCATTGCACATTGTTCGATTGAGGATTCTGATGTGGTCTGACCCTTCAAATGCTACAGTAGATTTTGGCCCTTGTGAAGAAAAACAGGCATACGTTTTAGAACACTTAAAATTTAATAGGCCTTTAGGTTATTGAAATTGAATAATTCAGAAAAGTAAAACAGCAACAAGAAAAAGGTGAGGCCTCTTTGACCTGTTTACGTTTCTTAATTACAATGGATCATTCAAAAGAAATAGAAGTAAATATTGTCACTGCAGTATTCCTTTGTTCGATTGGTGTACGGTGTTAGTATACTTTTACTTTTAATAATTATTAAAAAAATGCAAGGATAAATCAAATATAAAAAAATCAATATCTACTAAGTACACTCTTAAAACAAATCAGTCAAATTTACTAGACCAGTATTCAGCTGGGTGCAACTGATATGGAAATCACTGATAGTTACATTTCTGACATTTATATCCTAGTCAGAAAAATATATGCTCTAGTAAATATGACTAAATTTAATAGTCATACGTGAATTGAATAACAGTTGCACCCAGTTGACCATATTAACGAGACATTTTTACTGATTGGTGTTTAGAGTGTACGTCGAATTGTCGAGTTATTTCAGTCAAATCCTCACCAGTTTGAATCACCGAAGAGAGTGACAGAACAAATCCCATACCAGAACCGGATTCATCAGACTTGAAGGAAATGAAAAGGCGGTTGCCGAAGGAGTGAATAGGTGGAATCTCTTTGTTCCCAATGTATTTCAATGAAATGAAACGATATTTTTCTTCTTTAATGGTGAGAATGTCTCCGATTTCAGTGCTGAAATTAATAAACGTGACGAGGATTCTTTGTGAGGATGGTGCTTGTACACACCAGTTAAGTGTTAGATCGTTTGCGTAGTAGGTAGGGTAATTCGGAGATGTCAAGTTCCTAACAACACCAGCAATAAGATCGATCCTTGTACACCCTCCGTCACCTGTAATGAGAAAGGACTCATTCTACAATCACCAAAATGAAAACAAGTTTTGAATAATTGCTACGAATTATGCAAAACCACCTCTACCTTTTTTTACAGATTATCTGGCCCTTTTTTTTTTACTGCAGAAGAATTTCCCATGAAACGCAATCATAAATAATCGTATTGTCTTTAAATATTGTCGTCTCTGGAAAAAAAATCTCCTAGTTACGGCCCCGTCGTCACGATCACTATTATTATTATTATTATTATTATTTAATCATTTACCTTTCTTCGGATAGACTATATATATCTTAATTGCCTTTGTAAATACGGAATAAGTTTAATTAACATATGGCCAGATATGGCGTATCGGGAATTATTTACCAAAAAAAATTGAGCAGCCAAGCGAGCAAGAATTTCGACATTTTTTATTACAAAAATCCCATTTTGTAATACTGTATTTCACCATTCTCTTTTTATTTTTATCTTCTTCTTTTTCGTACAAAAAATCCTGGCAAGCGCACCCCCACCCCCCCCCCTCACCCGTACGCCACTGGTTTATACACAATCAACATCGTGATGCATGATCTTTATTCCAATATGTCCGGGTGACCATAAATACGTCATTGCGTTTTTAAAGTCAGATATATGAATAATTAGTATTACCTGAATTGACTAACCGACCACAAAACACCAGAGACGTCGATCTACGTTCCGGATGGATGGGGGTGGTCGTGAAACAAATTTCCAAAATTTACGCCAAATTATAAGAATTGTTTGTGTAAAATTTTAATCCAATTTTAATAGTGCTTTTCAATGCTTTTAAAACATATTTTCAGTACGTATATTGTATAATATTTTTAAGTTGTCAAAATTATTTGAGGTGAAATCGACATGTTTTCTCCCCATATTTTGATGGCTCGTTACGATCGTCTGCGTTCACGGAGCGGGGGTGGAGCAGAGGTACGGTGGCCGCATCCTTGTCAGAAAACAGGGGGAGCTTTTCTCGAAAGGGTAGGTTGAGGGAGGGGAGCCAAAATAACGAACCTTTTCGAGACAACCCGGGGAGCTTTTGATGAAAGGCAGTGCAGAGTAGTCTCTTGTACCAGTTGTGCACTTGTGTGACTTTGTAAATTTGTGTGAGGGTATGGAGGCCGCATATGAGGTGTGGTTGTGTGTAGTGTGGGTGCATGTTTGTCATCTTTGAAACACTTCGACGGACATTTGCATTAAAAAAAGGAAGGAAAGAAGGAAACAAAATTGTGCATTTTCATTGACTAGTAGGCTAATTCATTTTCGATAGTCTCGGCTAGTCTGCAGGCACAGACCCTCATTGGAACTTTGATCAACAAGTGTGCCTCAAGGCAAAGACTAGCAAATACAAAACTGAGAGCCTTCAGTACACAAGGCAAGAGTAGGCTGCACATTCAGACCCTTATTTCGAGTGAAGGGTTTGCCCAGCAGACTAAGTCTCGGCGGTGCACGCGTCGACTGGGTTCTGCCGTACAGGCTACTATTATATAGCCAAGGGCGCCGGAAGCGGGGGGGGGGGGGCCAGGGGGGGGCACTTGCCCCCCAAATAAAATTTTTGGGGGGCAAAACAAGATTTTGCCCCCCCCCCAAGGTGCCCCCCTGAAAGTAGAAAAATGATAAATTATTTAAGGACAAAAGTAAATGATCAAGGCACTTTTCTGCCCAAAAATGTCACTTCCATTGTCAAAAATGAAAAAAATTTGCTCCTGACGGGGCAATTACATTATCATATAAGCCTCGCGTCTTTTGACGAACATGTTCCTCTGTGAAACATACCTTTGATAAGCCCCTTTTCCATCTTATTACAGTGTGATAACGTTTAACCTTTTAATAAAAACATTCCAGACTAAAACCGAATGGCAAATTGATAGTGGTAGACTAGTGGTCCAGCATTGAATAGGTTTATAACTCTATGATGCTGGCTGTGTCGGCTTACAAACGCGCGGTCGCCCAGAAACGCTCAGACCGGACCCGATATCACTAACGCGCGTGAACACTGTAGTTACTCGAGCAATGTCATAGCTGTCCAGCCCAGAAACCATAACATCTCGAGATCGTCATTATCTCATATATTTGTTGCCTGAGTAAGTCATCCCTGAAATAGTAAGTATAGTTTAACAAAGATACAGAGTTAAATCATGAAAACTTATTTCAATTATTTCAAAGATACAGAGTTAAATCATGAAAACTTATTTCAATTATTTCAAAGATACAGAGTTAAATCATGAAAACTTATTTCAATTATTTCATTTTCAACTAAATATAAATTGAGTTAATACAATGATAACAAGTAAGTGCCCTGAAGCAAATACCAAGGAAATTTCAACTCAATATAGACATGTTATCAGAAAATTACACACAGAATAATCATGTGTACAGGATTATAATTTATAATTTGTGAAAATGGGGAATCCCACTCAATAGCATCTTTAATAGAGATAATGTTTAGACATGAAAAAAATAAAATCATCTGTGAAAGTGTCTACTTGACCCGACTCATATTATCCGAGATATGAATAAAAATTTAGATAAAGAATATAAAAGAAAAAATAAGCGTTACAGTACTGCTCTACTATAAAAAAAAATCTTAAGATATTTTCACAGCCCCGTATTTTCCTATTTTGTCGTTTTGTCTGATGGGCTGATAATATTTCAGCTCATAATAGCACTTATGTATTTTAGATTCCAAAACTTCTTCCCATTACCTGTTACTAAATCAGATCGAGATGGCAGCTATATGTTCTCTGGTTCATCCCAGCTTTTGTTATTCATGGACGTTTGCAAAAATAAAAATCCGGGGGGTGGGTGGGGCTGCAAGACCTAATTTTTTCGAAGAAACTTAAGAGCGAGGGGGTTTGTGATGGGGGAGCTTTGCATTTTCTAGAATAAAATTGAAGGATTTCGTGACCACATTTGGTGAATTTTGCCCTCTCGATCGGCGGCCCCCGGCTGCGTACGGTCATGTTTGTCATTTTAAAGTCTTTAAAAGGCCTATATTACATTGGTTTGAAACAATTTCGTTTGCAATAATGCTCGTCATTTGCTGGAACTGCGACCCTGATCATGAAGAAACACCAGTCTGGGTCAGAAGGAAGGAAACAGAAGGAGCAAAAAGAACTCCAAGAAGGTTTAATTCTCAAGAAATTTATTTTAGAAACGCAACTGTTATACTCCATTTTTACAAAAAATCCTTACCGTGGGGGTCCCACACCCTCTCCCGTTCGATCGCTTCGGTATCTCACGCTGTCAAAAAGATTGTGCCCCCTTCGGGATTTTGCCCCACCCCCAAAACTGAAAGTGTTCCGGCGCGCCTGTATATAGCTAGCAGCTTGCGAAGGAAAGCCAGTTTCAAAGTAATCGCTTCAGTGGCGTAGAAATGAGGAGGGGGGGGGGCCTTCGGGCACTTGCCCCCGCCCCCTCCCCCCAAAAAAAAATCACGGCCAAGAAAAAAAGGGAAAGAGAAGGGTAAAATTTATTTTTTTCTGAATATTATGCCAAACATAATTGGATTTTTTTAAAGATAAAAATGTCTAAATCTTTGTTCGCACACACCTTTTTTTTTTAAATAAATTTTGCCCAATTACGCCACTAATATGTTACATTACGATTCTATGCAAATGCTAATTTATTCAGAATAAAATATGCTAATTCTCCTAATAATTCTGTTATTTTGTTTGACTTTGCAGAATTGTCGGGGGTCTAGAATTAAATCATTATTATGCAATTTTATTCGAAATCATAAAAAACTGCAAGCTCTTTTCTTTTTCTCCTATCAGTGGCGTAACGAGCCCAAAATTTTGAGGGGTCAGATATGTCGTATTGGGCAAAATGTACCAAAAGTTGTGAGCGAGCAAGAAAAAATTTCGACTTTTTAATTTTTCATAAAAATCAAATGTTTTGACAGGAAAATATTCAGAAAGTGATATCATATTTCACCTTTCTCTCTTTTTTTTTCTTTCCTGTTTTCCCCCTTTCCATCCCCGTTTATTAATATTACATTGTCGTTATTATTTGATGAATAATTTTCATAGAAAGCTCCTCCGGTTGTCCCGAAAAGGTGCGTTTATTTGACTCCCCTCTCTCAACCCACCCTTTTGAGAAAAGCTCCACCGATTTTTCCGCGAACGTAGACGATCGTAACAAGCCTGTTTGGATGGGGACGACCCCTCTCTTGTCTCCAGGAATGACGCGTCTGCAAAATACGACAGAATGGCCAAGCCGGGGTTTGAAATTGGGCGACATATTGTATAACAGTTTCCTACTGGGTAAACTGACAGAATTTGACAATTGTTAAATCAACATTTTATAAATTGTTACACAATTATACATTGGGCGATTTCACACTAGAACTTAAAAAATATCATAAATTTCAACATTGTTTAAATAAGTCATAAGAAGTGTATTTTTTGCTATGATACCTAAATTTTATGAAAATTAATAGTTTTTACCAAAAGTAAGGTCAGATATAGTTGGGGTTTTTTGGGGGCGGTAAACAACGGAATTGTCAATTTTCAATAATCTTGCTGATTAAATAGTCTAGTACAAACACTGGCTGAAACCATTAGTGTCAAAGCATGAGAAGTTTAAAAATATTGCAGGTCAATGGAATATTGTATCATTGATGGTTCCAAATAATATCTACAACATTGGCTCCATGATTCATAATAGGGAAGCCATGATTTTTCCGAAACTATTTTTGGCAATGTCCCATACGACGCAAGAAAATGCAAAAGTTCTTCTTTCATTTTTGATGACGCAATATTGCGATATTAGTTTCCCTATCTTTGACTCATGGGTGATCGATTCATCCTATAAGGATCTACTTACTGCCCTTTATTTTTCAATAATTGTCCAATTAAAAGTTATCCCGGACGACACACAATATATACTGCATTTCATTGCAGGATTTGGATTCAGAAACTGTAAACAGTAGGCCTATTTTAATCTAGGTAATTGATGTGACATCAAGTGAACTGAATATTTTTTTTTCTCCATAGAACATGAAATAGGTGATTCTAACCATTTTAATTGATTCATGTATTGATGTACAGTAGGCCTATTCTTTTGTGCATCCCTTCAGCTAAACTGGTGATTTTAATTTGCCAGAGCGGTTAATTTATTTGTCATTGAGCATGAAAAGAAAGCCTTTATAATAATTAATTAACCCTAGCATGGAAGATGATATCATCTTGCATGCTACTGTGAAATTATTATAAGATGTAAAAAATATTTCAATATCAATCATCTATTTGGACCTCCCTTGATGATCACTATTTTTTTATATACAGTATTGAAACTCCTTAATTTTATCAAGTTGTTAAAAAAAATCTGGAAAATAAGACAAACCATGTGGTTCGATTAAATTCAGAAAAGTTTAAATAAAATTAAGATCGCATACCTTTAGAAAACTTTATGTGGCATTACAAGTGACACTTCTGACATATATCATGTATATACATTTTATACAAAAATCATAACATTGTAGCCCCATAATCACACACACAATTTTAATCATTCGTTGTTTAAATAGTGCATTGGAAATCACCACTAATTAATTCACTGAAATTTAACTTCACACTAATCCTCAAGTTTGTTTTTTAGCTCTTGAAAATTCTGTGAACCTTTGGACATTTCCCATTATGAAAAAAATGATGACATAATTGCTCCCAATTGTATATATATAATGGATAGAATGAGTTACTTAATTATATAAGGCTTTTCATTAAAAAGGGAGAATATAGGGAGAATGCCCTTTTTCTGATTGATAGCCTGTTTTATACAGGCTGTCCAGTACAACACGCAAGACAAACTGTCCTGTACGACACAGTATTTTGTTTATGATATATTGACAGAAATATCCTGCCAATAGCGGGTTCTAACATAATAAATGTCTTTAGTTTGATAGGATTATCATTATCATCAGCCAAATAAAGTGATTGAAGAAGTCAAAGAGACATAAAGTAAGAAAGTTTGGCTTAAATTTAGAGATGTCCGTACGACACATTTTGAGTGTCCCGTATACGCCACAGTGTTCTCGAAAACAATAATTTGCTTTATTTATTCATGAATGTTTATTTTGCTTTCAGTCTTAATGAAAATTATCAGTCCAACTCACAGACATTAGTTTTACGAACTTGGGGTTTCCAATAAAACCACCCTTTCTGCGTCCGTACTACACATTACTGTTTTAGTCTGTATTATGCAGGATGTGAATTCACGTAATGTGAAGTCTTGGCTTTCCTAACACTCTGGTAGTACTTGATGATCACCTTTAGTTACTGAAAAAAAATTCTTGTCGTGCAGGGCCCCTTGGTAGAGCAGTTTTGTAATTGAAAGGGCTACCATGCTGAAACAAAACGGAAATAAATAAATAAAACTGTCAAATGTTCTCTAAATGTCCCGTACGACACGTATGGAATCACCCCCATTACAAAGATCTAAGATTAATTTGAGATACTATGTGTCACAGTTACGGCCACATGCGGCCAGTCGGGTTATTTCAAACCGTATTTAAAAAAATATTGCAACATCTCATTATTTTTGCTTTCCCTTATGAAAGTTTAAACTTAGTAATGTTTCTTCTCATATTTCCGACCAGACATGTAAGAGGCAGCGACAATTGTCTTACGAAAGCATATTTCCTTTTCAACTGACCAATAAGTCTGTAGTGAGGCAGGAATAGTTTGTCTATATTTTGCAAGAAAAATCCCATGAATCATAATTATGCCATCCTTGCCGTATCAAACACGGCTTTATAGTAAATAAGTTAGATAGCCCTCCATCCTTTCTTACCTCCATGGTGTGACATGAAATATACTTACTTGTTCCATGTGCTGTAATAAATATCAGAGCAAGAAGTAGAGATGAACTCAGAACAGAAAGGTGAAAACTTTTTCGAGAATACATGATGTTTCCCGCGTTTAGGTTGACTGATTGATACTAGTATATGGTTCTCTGAAAAAATATTAAAATCAGGAAAAGAGAACGAACAAGAAATAAAGTCATGAAACTTTCTCATTTGGTTACATGATTGATAGTCGGAGGCGTGACATATTTATCGTGTTTACACTTAATCGTCATTTGAATAGGCTCGCGGTTCTGAACCGCGAGCCGATGCAGCATCGGCTTTCTCATAGCGTGTAAACGCGAGTAACTTGCATCGGCTCGCGGTTCAGAACAAGCAATTTGCACCACCAAAGTAGTAGGTTCTGGGGCCCGTTGCAGAAAGAGTTGCGTTTAAACGCAAGCCAATTTTTTTTTTGTTCAGTTAATACACTGACAAGCTTAGATATCCCACTCAGAAAAAACACTGTATTGTGGCTGAAGAGGGCGGTTACTCGTAATTCCGAAGGTTAGTAATTCCGCAACACGTAAATTGCCTATATACCTCCGAAAAAGAGAAAAGGTTCGTTAATTTGAATATTTATATGGTGTTATTCCGAAGGTTGTTTAATCAGAAAACAAAATGAGGTTCGTCATTCCAAAGGTTCGTTAATCCGAAAACAAAATAAGGTTCGTTATTCCGAAAGTTCGTTAGTCCGATTACGAGTCAGGTTCGTCATTCCGAAGGTTCGTTAGTCCGAAAACGAAATAAGGTTCGTTATTGCGAAGGTAAGTTAATCCGAAAAATGAAATAATCGAAGTCGGAAATACCGGAAGGACAAGCGCAATGGAAGGGGGAGGGGTTAGAAACACCGTTCGCGCTTTTTCCAAAGTGGACCGATCTCGAAAGAATGTCACGAAGCAACACGATGACACAACGAACAAGATTGCCCGATCTATTCCCTCTTCTCCGTTTCTAATCGCACGCCATATCAAACCATTGCTCATTGTTCGTTCCTCATATTGGGTTATATCGACTTTCGCTCGCCTTCGGCCGCAATTTTTTCAAATAGGTGAACCAAAAAATCGATACCCTTCGCATGTCATATTTATCATTCGCTTACCGTTCGTTAAAACAATTTGACAACAGTTACTGATCACACGATTTGACTGAAATTTTATTTGAATTCGTTGCATTTCGTTCATTTTTTTCCTATTCGTCACCCTTCGTCCGCCTACATTCGGTCAGGTGTGAGGGGGCTTTAAGTTAGGCGTTCATCTTTGATGTATATATTGTTATTTTATGTTCAAGGATACCAAAACCCAAGAGGAGAAGCAATCTTATTGGAAAGAGTAAAATGAGAGGAACAATTCAAAAAAAGTGTCATCAAAATCGGTTATGAAATAAGCAAGTTATGGGCGATTAAAAAGTCTCGTTGTACTTACTATGTGGATCCTCAAATTGGCAAACGTGCTTCAAAATGGCTGATTTTGTGGACAACTTTCCATTTGTTTTGTACACATATTTTCAGATTTTCCCTTTATTTTACATATTTCACATTATCTCCTCCTGACCTTGACATATATGGTGTGGATTATATTTTCCCATGACATATGTTGTGCTCAGAAGGAGGCAAGATGCAATTTGAAAGATGAGGAAAATCTGAAAATTTGTGTACAAAACAAATGGAGAGTTGTCCACAAAATCAGCCATTTTGAAGCACGTTTGCCAATTTGAGGATGCCCATAGAAAGTACAACAAGAGTTTTCAAACTCCCATAATTTGCTTATTTCATAACCGATTTTGATGAAACTTTTTTTTTAAATTGTTCCTCTCATTTTACTCTTTCCAATGAGATTACTTATCTTCTTGGGTTTTGGTTCCTTTAACAGGACCAAGCTAAAAAAAAAACAGTGTGTTTTCCTGTATAAAGATATTTTAATAAATGAATAAGTTTCTGATTAAAAACAGTGCTTAGAATGTCAAGTTTTCAGGTGCGAAAAAATCACAATTTTCTGGCTGGCGCTCGCTTCAATAATTGAAGAGCCCACTTGCAAAAGGGTTGGGTCCATTTTTCATTAAATTTGATTTTTATATCTCATCGTGTATATCTATATAGTAGCTGTTGTATAAGATGATACCAAAGAAAAGTTGAAATTTATATTAAAAAGTGAGCTAAAATGGCAAATAAAAATGGTTACACTTCGTAATTCTGAAGGTTCTTTATTCCGAATGTTCGTAATTCCATTCCGAAACACGTATATTGCCTATACCTCGATGTTCGTTAATCAGAAAACGTAAAAGGGTTCGTTAATCCGAAAATTTGTGGCGTTATTCCGAAGGTTCGTTGTTCCGAAGGTTCCTTAGTCTGAAAATAGGGTTCGTTAATCATTTCGTTTTCGGGACTAAGGAAACTTCGGAATTACGAACCTCATTTCGTTTTCGGATTAACGAACCTTCGGAATTACGAACCTCACTTTGTTTTCGGACTAACGAACCTTCGGAATTACGAACCTCATTTAGTTTTCGGATTTCCGAACCTTCGGACTAACGAACCTTCGGAATTACGAACCTCATGTAGTTTTCGGATTTCCGAACCTTCGGAATTACGAACCTTCGCAATAACGAAACTTCGGAATTACGAATGTATATGCGATAAAAATTACTTTTTTCAAAAGGGGTTAGGTCCACACAGATTTTTTTTGGATAAGAATATCTTTTAAAAAATGAAGACAGGTAAAATTCTTTTATACCCAATTTTATGTTCTCATGCAATCATGAAAATTCAATTTCGCATAAGAATATGGGAGAATAAAAAAAATGATTTTCTTGGAGTGGACCTAACCCTTTTTGCAACTAAACTCTTCGAAAGAACTCATTTGTCAAAAGGTGTTAGGTCCATTTTTATAACTTTTATTGTTTTCTTTCTCTTAACCTCGATCTATATTTTTAGTCGCTCTAATGAAAACAAAGAAAAATTGAAATTCAAGTGAAAACGTGAATGAAAGTGACAAAGAAAAAAAAATCACTTTCTTTATCAAAAGAGATTGGATTCATTTCAGTTTGCTTGCAAAAGGGGTTAGGTCCACAATGATATTTTTTTAAAGATATAGAAAAAAATTGAAGACAGGTGAGTTTCCTTTATGCCCAATTTATGTTCACATTATAGGGTAGTACAGGCGCGTACGTAGGATTTTTGAAAGGGGGGGGGTTTCTAGCTGATTTTTTTTTTAAAATCTCCCGCCCAGTCTCTAAAAAGTGATGAGCGGGGGGGAGGTGATGATTTTTTTTTTCAGCGCTGCAAATAAGACAATAACATTTAAGTGGGGATGGGAATGTAACAGTGCGGTCATGACCTAGTCTGCAGGCACAGACCCTGATTGGAACTTTGATCAACAAGTGTGCATCCACGCAAAGACTAGCACATACAAAACTTGCTGTTCAGTACACAAGGCATGAGTAGGCTGCACATTCAGACCCTTATTTCGAGTGAAGGGTTTGCCCAGCAGACTAGTCATGACCCGCGAGCGAGCAGAAATGTTCTCGTTTTTGCGTTGAAAAACATAACCTTTTTGTCAATAGTTTGTTGGTATCATAGTCGATGTTACATGTCCTTCGGATCGTAGCACTCATGATATGGCCAACTGCGTAGCCAGGATTTCATTTTGGAGGGGGCGGTAAATGCACGCAAAGCGTGCCAACACTTACAGAGCGCGCGAAGCGCGCTCCCTAGGGGGTGGGTGCAGGGAGGGGGAGTTTTTAGTGTTTCATAAATTAAAATGAAAAGGAGCCGTTTCTCTTGTCTCTAGTACCTCCAATTCGGTTGACTATATTGCGATTTTGAACCTTGTTTTCAAAAGTGATTGTAAACGCACAAAAGAGGTATACAATGGAGGAAATTAAAATGATAATAACTCCTCGCGAAGCGCGGAAGCTAAAGTGATTTATCAATTTTTCTTGCCATAAAAAGGGTCCCGAGAAAAGGGTATTCTCAAAGATATATTGAAACTTTCTTTGGAAAGATCAGATTTGATTACAAACAATTTAGCATCAGTGCATATTTTTAACTCGCAAAACATATGAGAAGATTGGTAGAGGAAGATATTCCTCCCCGCGATGAGCAATGAAACTCAATTTCAAAGGGCGGACGTTTCATGAAATGTAGATATCTCTAATACCCAATCGTCTCTAATTCAATTGATTTTCTAAGATTATTGAACTTCATTACAAGGAAAATAGTGCGCATAAAGTTGAAACTTCTGTGATTTATTGAAATTATCTATCTATATAATAAAGGATGATTAATTTTTTTGACTTATCCTGAAGCGCTTCATTTGAATATAAAGAAACTTAAGTGTCATTCAAAATTTCAAACTGAGGGCGCAAAACAGGACAGGAGATGAATGTATACAGGGAAATGACATGAAGTTTAATACAATTTGATAAAAAAATATTGTACTTTTTATTTAATACGACACGAATTCCATACCTTCCTCTTTTTAAATTAGGAACCTGTTTGCCCCCAAATTATGGTTGTTTATAGTAATGAGCTGAAAAGCGGGAGAAGCTGACTTTATGGAGGTGACGGCAGAAACTGATATAAAGATTTTACCCGCTCGGAGCCGACCAGACCAGAAGTTGCGCGATCAATTGAAAAAAAAGATAACTTCATACATTTACTTCGGCCTAACCTTACTCAAATTCATGCCCTAATGTATACAATTTTAACTTTAACTGGCAAGAAGCACATAGCTGAGGTGGAAAAACAGGGTTAGAGAAAAGGTGGGGGAACAATGGAGAACTTCAATATTGTCATTTAACCGCGCGCAGCGCGGAAGCAAAATTCATATATGAATTTAAAGCAAGAAGAGTGAAGGAGTTTCTCTTTTGAGAAATAAATAAAGAATAAATAGAAAAAACACAAAGCTACCTTTCTTCCCTTTCCTTCCTTCCCTTTTCCTTTTCTCCTCTCCTTTTTTCCCTTCTTTTCTTTTCTTTTTGGGGACGTTTTGGGGGGGGGGGCGACCGCTCCCCCTGGCTACACGCCTGGATATGGCCTTGATCAGAACACTAGAAACTTGAGAAATGTCATGAATAATTACCACTAGAAACTTGAGAAATGTCATGAATAATTACGAGCGAGCGGAGCAAGCGAGCCGAAATGTTTGCGTTTTTCCGTCAAAACATACAATTCTTCTCAATAGTTTGTTGGTAATGATTACATATTAGTTGATGATACATGTCCTTCTGCTCGTAAGTCTCATGATATGGCCTTGATCAAGAGACTAGAAACTTAAGAAATTTCATAAATGATTACGAGCGAGTGGAGTGAGCGAGCCGAAATTTTCGCGTTTTCCCGTCAAAATTCTTGTCAATAGTTTGTTAGTAAATCAAGTATTAGTCGATGCTACATGTCCTTCTATTCGTAACACTCATAATACGGCCTTGAACAGGAGACTAGATACTTATGGAATTTCATAAATTATTACGAGCGAGCGGAGCGAGCTAACCGACATTTTAGCGTTTTCCGTCATTTTGGTTTTCATATTGGTAAAACATATTTTGTAAGAAAACGTATGTCTTTGTCTTGGTTCACTTGTATTCATAAGTATACATCATAATAATCATGTATGGCCTTGTTAATGGCGACACCGTGATCATGTCGGCGACATGCGGAAATAAAAGATATAATAAAATGGAGCGAGCGAAGCGAGCGGAAATTTTTTCTTTTTTTTTTTTCGTCGGAAACATGAGATTCTGTTCATTATTGCTGTCATATACTTGACCAGACCGACCTCTGGGGAGACAAGCAAAAAAAAAAAAAAAAAAAAAAAAAAAAAGGGAAACGAAAAGGGGGGGGGATTGAATTTGAACCCCAGAAACCCCCCCCTTGCGTACGCGCCTGGGGTAGTACATCATGACAATTTAGTTTCTCATAAGAATATTGCAATAAGAATAAAAACATAGTTTTTCTCGGAATGGTCCAAAGTGGTCCGAACCCCTTTTGCAACTAAACTCTTCATTATTGTTCAAGGTCAACTCCACCTCAGAAAAATGTTGATTTGAATCAAGAGAAAATCAGACAAGGACGATGCTGAAAATTTCATCGAAATCGGATGTAAAATAAGAAAGTTATGACATTTTTTCAAAGTTTCGCTTATTTTTAACAAAGTAGTTATAAGAACGAGCCAGTTACATCCAAATGAGAGAGTCGATGATGTCTCTCACCACTCACTATTTATTTTGTTTTTTATTGTTTGAAATTATACAATTTTTACGAATTTGAAGATAAGGACCTCCTTGCCTGAGGCACAAAATGTTAAAATGATGGAATTCCACATTTTCAGGGAGGAATGAAACTTCATTTCGCATGACAATGACGAGAGAAGAAAAATATTTCATATTTCATATAATAAAATACAAAAGAAATAGTGAGTGATATCATCAGTTCCTCATTTGCATACCGACCGAGATGTGCATATAACTGTCATGACTGTTTTGTGAAATGAAGCGAAATTTTAAAATGCCATAACTTTCTTATTTTACATCCGATTTTGATGAAATTTTCAGTGTTATGCTTGTTGAATTTTTCTCTTTTTATTCAAATCAAGTTTTTGTTGGGATGGACTTGTCCTTAAAGTAAAATACTCATCCTGTTCATACAAAATACTTAGAACGTCCAGTTTTCACTTTGGAATATCACACAATTTTGGATAGTGTTTTGCGCTCGCACCAATTATTGATTATTAGGATAGTCATTATGTTCCTGGTTAAATAAAATGCCTAGAATGTCCAGTTTTCTGATTAGATAATCAGCTCGCGCACACATTATTCGATTGGTGAAATATGTAACCCGTATCCTGTTCATGCGTAACTAAATTAAGTCTAAAAATGTTCCTTTTCTGGTCAGTATATTAAAAATTTTAGCTCACGCTTTGCGCTCGGGTTATTCTTGAGTTAGATTCACATCCCTTTTTCATGATTACAAACTGCTCGAAATGTGTTCTTTTCACGTCTTTTTATATGAAATTTCCAAAAGTTTGAGCTCGTGATTCGCGCTTGCAACATCTCGCAAGGATGCCCTTTTATCAGCAAATAGGTCCACAGGGGCGGATCCAGCCTTCGCCAATAGGGGGGCCCGGAAATTTTTTCAGCCATATATCTCCCGATCGGCCGCTCGAATATGATTTTTGCCGGGATTTTTTGTTTCTTTGAAGGGTAGTCCTAATGGTCACTTTTTAGCTTTATTCTTATGAAACATAAATGTATAATACCATAACCCTTATTTATATAATGCGAGCGCGAAGCGCGAGCTAAATTTTTTGGAAATCTTATGCACTTTTTCCTAAAATTTTGAACATTCTGGGAAATGTTTGTCTTCCTGAAAAAAAAGATGTGTATGCAAATTAATAATTACTACGAACGTAAAGAGTGAGCAGAAATGCCGTGATGGAAAAGGTCATGTTAAATACCTGCTTGCAATTAGCCATGAAGACGTTACACATTTTAAAAATCAAATAATGCGAGCGCGAAGCGCGAGCCGAATTTTTTGACATTTTTACCTAAGGAATGGAAATTCTTAGCACGTTTTGTTTAACAGAATAGGTATATAATTAAACATGCGAGCACAAAGCGTGAGCAAAAAATTTCGAGATTTAGACCTACTGAATAAGACACTCTATTCATTTAGTTTTGTAAATCATGAAAAGGATGAGTAAATGGGGATCTTCCTTACATTAATAATGCGAGCGCAGAGCGCGAGCAGAAAATTTTTGTATACGTTTTGAACTGCTCGAAATTGTACCTGTTATGGACTGCTTGCATTTAGCCATAAAGACGTTACATATTTCAACATTCAAATATTGCGAGCGCGAAGCGCGAGCTGAAAAATTTTGACCTTTTTTACCTGAATAATGGAAATGCTAAGCACTTTTTGTAATCTTGGAAGGACTCTAAGTATATAAACTAAACTTTATTGATGCAAGCACGAAGCGCGAGCGGAAAAATTCTGGACACTCTATTCATGTTTTGTAAATCATGAAAAGGATAAGTTATTTATCCGCGAGCAGACACTTTTTGATATTGTGATCTGAAACTGGATGATTTAAATAGAGAACAATCTGCGAATCTGAATTAACGTGTGTTTTTAGATTTTGACCTAGAATTTGGTATTCTAAGTAATATACCTTTCTTATCATGAAAATCAATAAAGCGAGCGCAAAGCGCGAGCTAAAACATATGATATTCCGATCTAACAAAGGGTCAATTTAAGCTCTGTATTGCAAACACTTTGAGGGGAAAATTGTGAATCGTGATGGATGACAGTTAAAAAAGAGCTGATGTATTTTATTATTATTACTTTGAGTTTCAACATAGGACGGGGACATTCTATAAGGGCATTATGTCATCATAAGAAAATGATGACATCTTCCTATTTCTCTTCCTTAGCATGAGAGCTCGAAAAGTCTGTTAATATTATGGCCTGAAAACTGGACATTTAAAGCTCTTTTGTAATTATGCATAAAATGCATGATATCTATCAATGCAAGCAGAAATCGCGAGCCGAAATTTTTGATAAACTGTCATCAAAGTAGTTTGATTTAGAATTAATATTGGATATACATAACTCACTAATCAAAATGCTAGCGTGAAGCGCTAGCTGATACGTTTTGACAATCTGACCTGAATAGGGAACTTTTTGAGAATTTTATGGAATACATGAAAATAATAGGTACCTGACAAATCAAATTTTGCGAGCGCGCAGCGCAAGCAGAAAATGATAATATTCAGACCATAACACAGACATTTGACAGAGCACTTTTTAAAATCAATTTGTAAATCAAACAAAATAATAAAAGTTCAATTTCCCAGCTGAAATATGTTTTTTATATTGACTTCAAAGTTTGATATTTCAAGCTCCATATTGAGCAAGATATGCAAATCCCCTAAAAGACAATAAGAGCGCGAAGCGCGAGCGAAAATTTTATATCCTAACAAATAGATTTTTCAAAAAATTATTTTCAAAGTCTTCCCTCATGTTATTTTATTCAATCATGTTCCTCCTCTTATGTTTGCCTTTCTTCTTCTCTCTTTCCCTTCCTTTTCCTTTTTTTCCTTTCTTTTTCCCTTTTTTCTTTTTTTTTTGCTCCGCCAATAGGGGGGGCCCGGGCCCCTCGGGCCCCCCCCTATGGACCTAATTGACGAAAAGGCGAGTTTTACAACTTATCAATCAGAAATTACTTTTTTTTTTGCTCAACCTAATTATTAGTAAAACAGATGATAATCTCATAGTAAAAATATCCGTTTGCACCAAAATACCCTTTAAGGCATATGGGTGCCCCATTTTGGCCCCCCTCCCCAAACGAAAATACGTCCTCTGACTTATAGAAGGGCTCCAGAGGTAGAATTGCAGGCCAAATGTGCCAGCCCCCCTCACATGACGATAACATTCATAAAGGACGATCTATACACGTAATATGAACTTACCTATCTTTAGTAGCGCGGATATTTCACTCCCCCTTTGTTTACTGCGGAAAACTATCAACTGACAAAGTGCGTTAGTCTAACGATGCAAACACAATTAAGACCAACGCAAAGCGCGGGGAAGTTCCGCGGGGAAGTTCCACAGTGAGTAGGCCCTAATGCAAGCTTATTGAGCAACATTTCTTTTTGAAAAATGCGAAATGTTTCACGTTTGAAACGAAAATAGAATTGATATGAAAAAATGTATACTCATCCCTCCATATGCATACCAATAAATTACACGGTAATAACTAATCTAAATATGGACATATTATGTGAATTTGCCCGTAAGATATTGCCCAACCTATCATGTAAGCGCAGGTCAAACCAAAAAATGCTCAAAAACGTGATTTTTTTGTACAAAGTCAATGCAATTTGTGTTTTCAACCAAAAATCATAAATTTATAAATATTTTAGTTTTGCTGGTCTAAGTGTATTCATTTTTTGCTTTTTTATAATCTCAGAAGAGTCCCCAACAAATTATATTTAAAAAACAATGAAGAACAAAAGGTCAAATAACAAAGAAATATTTTTTGCAAAAAAAAAAAAAATAATACATACAAAATGATTTGCTATAGCGATTTGTTTCATGTACCCTTGCTAAGAACACCACAAAGAGTTTGTATACCAGAAATTAGAACATTTGGAGTTTTGTTTTAAGGAGTTATAGGAAAAATATGATTTCGCATACTAATTACGCAAATTTAGCAAAATCACTTAATAGCGATTCGCATGAAATTTACTTTACAATTTCGTGATTATGTCAGACAACCCGTGTACCAATTTTTGTCGCGATCGCACGGCAACCTAGTCTGCTGGGCAAACCCTTCACTCGAAATAAGGGTCTGAATGTGCAGCCTACTCATGCCTTGTGTACTGAAGGAACAGCAAGTTTGTATGTGCTAGTCTTTGCGTGAGGCACATTGTTGATCAAAGTTCCAATCAGGGTCTGTGCCTGCAGACTACGGTCAACCGCCGAGATCTCACGGGGGGCCCCCGCCATATGAACTCCCAAAATACCCCGGCCTATACTGATGGAATACGCTGTCAGCGTACCCAAGGCCCTATATAAACAAGGTTGCGACAACAGGGGTCAAAGGTCAAATTTGAAGGCTCTCGAATAGTTCCAACCACTGATCTCTCCCCTAACTGGATATGCGGGGAGGGTCCTTTGTTTGAAGCCCGCGAGTTCTATTGTCCGCCATACCAGTTCCCCAAAGGAACGCGATCGCCCATTAGCATGCGCATTGTGAGCGATATGCTAGCTGTGCACACTGAAGCACTCATTGCTTTTTATACAAAACTTCATATATTTAAGGTGCCAGAATTCGCAATTTTCTTGAAACCATGGTGCTTTCCCAGTATACAATTCGGAAACATAATTTTGAAGGGGTGGTGTTTTTCTCACCTACGGAAGAATGGATGAAATCCTTGACTTGTCTAGGGGTATTTTGGAGGTTTTCCAAATATCCATCTTAGGATCGATATGGCGAGGACTTTCTAGGTTATGGAGGCTTATAACACTGGGCTTGAACCCCCTTTAATTAAGTCTACCCCACCCCCCCTAAAAAAATCGAACAAGTGTAACACCGAAAAATTCATCGCTTTTAAAGTGAAACTTTAAAAATATAACTTTCATATTTTATTTCTGATTTTGATTAAATTTTGAGCATCATTGTGTGTTTTTCTCTCTATTCAAATTCATTTCATGAGGTGGACTCGCCCTTTAAAGAACAAGTCCACCCAACAAAAATTGATTTGAATAAAAAGAAAAAAATTCAACAAGCATAACCCTGAAAAATTTCATTAAAATCGGATGTAATATGAAAGTTATGGCATTTTAAAGTTTCGCTTCATTTCACAAAACAGTTATATGCACATCTCGATTGGTATTCCATTATTTAACATTTGTGCTTCCGGCAAGGAGGTCCAAAACGTCAAATTCGTAAAAATTGAAATATTGTATAATTCAAACTATAAAACACAAAAGAAATAGTAAAATCATTGACTCTCTCATTTGGATGTAACTGGCTCGTTCATATCACTATTCTTTTTTTTAATGAGCGAAATTTGAAATGTCATCACTTTTTATTTACATCCGATTTTAATGAAATTTTCAGCATTGTGCTCGTCTGATTTTTCTCTATTGATTCAAATCAACATTTTCTGAGGTGGACTTGACCTTCTCTCTCTCTCTCTTTCCTTCTGTCACATCGATCGACCCTCTTCAATTATCCTCTACCCAGTTTGTTCATATACACTGTAGGCAGCGGAAGCGGGGGGGGGGGGGGTCCTGGTCCCCTAAATTTTAGGTGGGGGACAGACCCCTCAAAATTTATATTCACAACTTTTTTTTTTGCTTGTCAATTTTTTTCCTGCATCCCCCCTAAATTCAGGTGGACCCCCCTAAAAATGTGGTCCGCCCTGAAATCTGGTCGGATATAACCTTTTTTGATACTTGTCAGATTATTTCTTTTGTTTTGCATCCCTTCCTAAATATGGGTTGATAACCTTTTTTTGCTTGTCAGATTATTTTCATTGCGTCACCCCCTTAATTTCTGGTTGACAACCCCCCCCCCCCCCCCGTTATTGCTCCACCGAGACATTTTTCTTTGAAGACATTCGGCATCTCAAAATAAGTTCTGTGAAATTTCTGAAGTCTGTAAATCCGTCTCTGTAGCTTAATGTCTTTTTTACGTACTTAAAACAAAGAGTTCTTGGAAAAAAATAATTTGATGTATTGTTGACAGAGAAATATCACAAATTCCCATGCCACAAGTTACATAAGCCCCCTAAAGTCCTAGTCCTACGTACCTATAGCTTGTAAATTTTATTGTCCTTTCACAAATAAAAGATAAATAATTTTCAGAATACCTTGTAGATCCAGTCCTTGTCCCCAAATCAGTCTATTTCGGTCAGGATCTATGCTTTGCAAAAAATACTTTTGTTTAACTCCTCCGAAACGGCAGATTTTCAGTCTTAACTTAAGTTTCACAATACATGCTATACACGGTCAGTATTTTCGTGTCTCAGTCGTGATATTCTTCTGTCCAAACATGATTTATAAGCTCATAAAACTTGGCGACATTTGTGAATATTAATAAACTGAATAGAGAAATCACAACAATCGATACCCCCCCCCGGAGTTTTAAAGTTTTGGAACTTGCTCTGGTAATTTAGAATTACCACACATGTATTTGAGCACATGGGACTACATAAAGTCTACAACTATGCAGTTCACCAGCTTGTCTTATCTGTGAAAAGTAATCCCATTTTCTCTAATCCACGGTCGTCACAATAAGTGCAATTATACGTGGCACAGGACGACATCTTAAACTTTGTATCAGGTATAAATTCACATTGAAAAGTGCTGTTATAAGAGTTGATTTGGTAAGTATAATTAAGAATTGACACTATTGCCGTGTACCAGACTCTACTCCGATTTTGGCTTTTTGGGGGAACTCGGCGTGCGGAGGTACCAACTTCCGGTGCTTCAACACGGAATAGGCCAATCAGCGTTATTGTTCCCATCCAGGTAGGGGAGAGATCAGTGGTTCCAACCGGGCCTTTTTGTCGACTGCTACCATTGGAAATGCGTGCAAAATTTTGAATAATTTTTTATAATTATATCAGAAATTGACGTTAGAAATTTATTTTAACGCTGCACATTCATATCAAAATATTAGCGACCACCTAAATTTATCAAATTTGTACGATTTTATAACAAAATACGTGAAATGTCGTTGATTTGAAAAATGGCAACCGAGTTCGTCGCACGCCGTAAATGCTCACTGCTCCTGTAGCGAGCGGGACGCTGCATTAATTTTCCCCGGAACTGTCGGGCTGGATGTAAGGCTCTGCTGGTCCCCCACGGGTCGTTTGGAGAGCGAGAGGTGAGATGTACCGGTATGTCATGTGGTGCCATAAATACTAGTTTCATATCCTAAATTCTTATTGTAGACTTTGTGCCGTTGTTAATTTAGCTGAATAATGATTTTTTTTATACCAGAGCACTCAAAAACATGAATGATTTGATATCTTTGTGCTTGTCTTTACTTTAGTTTGAGTTTGAATAGGCATGATAGGCCACAGGGCGGTCCATTTCATCAAATTGGTGGTTTCAATGTGGCCCTATTAACAAAAAAGAACAGCAAAAAATGTTACTAGATCTATTTGGTATGCAGTGAGTTAAAATAAACATGACAAAATGTACAGGCAAAAACATGTTATGAGAAAGATCATTGGTATCCTTAATTGGGAATTGTGTTCATTTAATATTAAAATCAACTTTGACAATTTGAATCAAACTTGTGAATTTAGATTTTGAAGATGAAACGTATATTGTCTATTAATTGATGCAAAGTGAGATAAGTGCTGTGCAGAATGCAGATATTCAATTCCACTAACCTTATTTTTAATAAGAACAAAATTAATTTCAAGAATTCAATTTATTTTGGGGCCAATGCATAAAAAAAATGAATTTGCACTGTACCAAACAGTGAAGTGCTTTATCCAGTTTAGAACAAAAGAACATAAAAAAGAAAGTAAATAAATACTTATTCATTTCAATCACCACACAGCAAAACTTACAAGGTTTACTAAATGAGGATAACATTAGTTTCCTTATATCATAAAATTTTACATTGGATAAGTGGTCTTGTCAGTTGTCACCAGAATAAGGCCAGTGCTAGTTTCCCCTTATATTCTTTGCTACAGAATTTTTCATAGCATTCTTAATATTTCTACCCTTTATGCCCTGTAAAAACATACCATGGTGTTCTTTGGATTTTATACCACTTCATTGCCTTACATACATGTACCTCGGTGCTCTCGAGATCAACATGTTTATTTTATTTTCATATATGATACAGGCCAGGGTTATCCTTATAGTTGCCACCGTGATGTAAAACTATTCCAAAGGAAAGTGAAATACCCAAGTAGGCCTAGTACAGTACTAGACCAAAAGCATTAGTATCTGCATTTGGTTGTTTTGCTGAACTGCGTTGGCTTCTCTCACTTAGTAAAGTGTCAGAAATTGTTAAATAATTCCCCAGAAATGGTTATTCCTGTCAAGCCTAGTACCAATTTGGCTATAAACTCTTTGTTGTGTACTGGGTGAGTTCAATTCTCACGAGGCATATTCGAACATCACTGACCAGTGATAACCCTAAATGCTTTCATGGTGTCAGTACATGGACAAATGAGTTTAGTAATCCAGTTGGTTTGCATGTAGCTTCCTTTTTTTTTTAAATATTACTTTCATTTCTGCACTGCCAATACTTTGCACATCTTCTAGAAAAAATCTTCAATCTCTTCATCATCTCAGATGTTGTAACTTCTGGAAGTTTCCATGGCGAAGAAGAATAGTGTAGCAAAAAACATCTGAGATAGTGTAGGAGGTTTCACAGTCATATATCTTTCTTGGGCAAATGTTGGTCCTGAAAAGGACAACCCAATCTTGACATTTCGACAAGTGTGTTCTTGTCGTCCTACTCATGCCTTGTGTCACTTGTTCACTGCTACCACCCTGCCTGTGGGGAATCTACAGGTAGGACTATGGTATGCCAATGTTGTACAGAGCACACACTTTAAAAAATCATTAAAATATGACTTTTGTGACCAAAATTACTAATTTCCATACAGTTGCAATTTATTTTTCATTAGTAAGTTGGGAATAATTTTTGTATTCACCAGAGCGCTCAAAAACTTTAATTTTGGGCATATTTTTGTGTACGCCCTCTATTGGTGGAAAGTAATATGGCAAGAATATCTTCATTTTTTTATCTCTATTTTTAATTAAGAAAAATATGATTTAAAGAATCAAATTTAAATAAGAGCCAAGTTGTATGAATAATAGGTGTAATGGAAACTGTCAGTGTAAAAAATCAAGTATTTGCCCCAAATAAAAAGAGAAAATAAGCCGAACGTTGCCACCCTTATTTTGCCACACATGGAGATATAACTGAGAACAAGGTTATATCATAACCTTGTTCATTGAATGAGTGCCTTGTGTACTGAAAGCCCCCACTCAGACAGCAAGTTTTGTATGTGCTAGTCTTTATGTGGAGCCACAAGTTTCATTCGGTCTGTGCCTGCAGACTAATGCGGCCATGACACCTCCTCACTCATCCAATGCCATATGAAGTTCATATTGGCATTAAAATGTATTTGCTTAATAAAACAACCTCTTTACAACTATTAACACATGATCCAACTTACATGTACACTAAATATGAAATTGTTGGGACGGATCTGAGTATTTTGGAGAATTTGGTGGAGAAAATGCTGTTTCTTCTAAAAGCAAAGACAAATCAAACACACCAATCAATCAGACTAGAAAAAAAGGGGAAAAAACTAAACAAGCAACAACAAGCACGGCGACTCAAACATCCCAACTTTTTAGTATACGTGATCATTCAAGAAAAATAAGCACTTGACAAAATAGTTACGGTTCGATGACTTCAATTTATAATTAAAATGATTCGAATGCTTTCTCTGACAATTTTACAGAGTGTTTACAACTCAAAGAAATGCCTGTATGATTTATCCAATAAATTGAAGACAGTACAAGTTATGTCGAATATTCAAAGAAATATATATGAGCTCTATCAGTTTAAAACAGAGTAATTGATTAAGTGACAAAATAGGATATAAACTCCAAACTAGGCCAAAGCGTTGAGAAGTTGACTGTCTACAAAAGTTAGTGTCTACTTGGCGAATTGAGTTGTTCGACCTGAACTTGGAATGATGAAATACGTAGCTAGGCCTGTCGTTTACATCGGAGAGTGGAAACGAGATGAATCATCGATATCAGGACAAAACTCGTCAATGGTGAGGGTCTCAGTGGAACCTGACAATTATCATAATAAAACAAACGGTGTCCTAATACACTTATCGTCGTCGAATACAGATGAACGACCTCAAAACGTGTATCTCATAAAAATGACAATGAGAATTGTCTATTTAGCAACAATTCGAAATAAAAATACAAGTACATCATGTAAAACCAGGCTATATGCCTTTAAGAAATTCGACGAGAATGACTTTCATAATGTCAAGGTCGAATAGCAATGTTCACTAGTACATTGGAAAACTCTCCATAATATCGACAAGTGAAGATCGCTTAAATACTAAGCTGTCTAACAATGACATATAAATCAACGTAAATGAATTCAAAGATCCATTTTCTTGCTCATAATATTCGACATTTCATGTGGATGACACTTTATACAAAAATAAAGTCGTCTACAAATGTACTCAGCATAATTTCTTCAGGACAAATACTTTGTCAAGAAATTAGTTATTTTAAATATCTCTTTTCTATTTTTACTAGAAACGTTAAATAAATATCAGAGTACATACCCGATAAATATCAGGAAAAAGACGTATGTAAAAAGTCAGCTAAAACAGGAGTCCATTTCTCCTCTACAAAAAGACCAGCCCAGACAGCATCGGTGAGGTACGCTATTGGGAGCTAAGCCGACGATCTCGGGGAGATATTGGTTCAAATCCCCATAGAGAAAGATGTAACCAAAATTGAACACTGACGACTCTACTGAAGTATCAGCAACCGGGCTTTTTTTAAGAGTCCCGTATCGTCAATTAAGAACGCACGAAACGCCCTTACAGGGCGAGATCTAATTGGTCATTTTGCGTAACCAAGAAAAACATTATTTACATATTATTACTAAGTTCGTGTCTCTTAGGGTTCAACACGTATTGGGAATGCTTTCTTTTGAAAATTCACCTGCTGTTCGGGAAATACTGTCTTTAAAATTAACAGGTGGATATTTCTTTGCGTCCAACTAAAAAAGCTAAATTGCTTTTGATTCTTTTTTTACACAGTATCACATAAACGAGATAAACATATTTTTTTACACAGTATCCCAAGAACGTATTTCAGGCTTCTTCGATATCCTAAAATAAACTCAGAAATTGTCACTACAAAATAAAAGAAACAAGAGGTAGAGAGTGAGAGATTGACCCTCATTTTATGCTGTTGCCACCAATGAAAGTTCTGAATTTAAATTTGGAACTTCATGAGAGTCGAACTCATCCAACATTGCACAAAATGCGGTCAGAAGACAGGCGGAATGATACATGATGCGAGATTTAAAGGAGAAGATTTGAAGGAAACAAGAAAGACTGATGGCACAATGTATGTAATATAATCACATCTTATTACTATCATGATGGAAATCAAACAATCATACTTACACAGCTTACAGGCTTATCCACTAGTTCCTCTCATCCAAAACAGACCAATCGGCAGCAATTAGGGCCTATTTTATTGTCCACCATCAAATTGAAAAAAAATCTACATTTAGATCTAATTTAGATAAGTTTGGTGCATCAATGATTATCTTGTCAACTAAGCACATATCATTGGCTTTTGTAATTACTTATCACAACATACATATCAACAGAGTAGAGGTCTACATGTACATGTATGCTAAATTAGGCCTTTAAAGTTTCTTTGAAAAACTACAAAGAATTGATTTTAATTCCAATCCATTTCAAATTACTTGGCCTAGTCGAAGAAATTGTTGGTCTAGATACCCAACCTGTCCGGACATGCAACTAGTGGTACGATGGGGGCACTTGTCCAAAACTACAAGGTTGTGATAAAAACATCCATGTGGTCTAACACCACTTTTAAAAAATGCAGTGCTAAGTTAACACCACTTTTATCACAAGGTTGTGATAACCTTGTCTGCAGTTAGTAACCTGTGTCAATTTTCTCTTGATCTAGACTGGATGAATACTTGATATTTTGGAACAGTCAATTTTGACTATACAGTGAATTCATCATCATAAAAAATGCCTTGGAACAAAACTAAATTGAATTATTGAAATTTATAATTTTTTTCTAATTAAAAACAAATTAAAAAGAGAGTCTGTGGGGATGAAGATCTGCATCAGTCAGAGGGCCTCACAAAAATATGCTCAGTCAAAATTAAAAGTTTTTTGAGCACTCTTGTGAATGAAAAAAAAGATTTCTAAGTCTAGAATAAAAAAAAATAACTGAATGGATCTGAATTTTTGAGTGTGCATTGTACATGAATGTTGCATAGACTCAAGACAGAAAGAGTGGTTGGAGGGTGCAAGTGGATGGGGTGCTTCCACTCTTCCCGAAATTCAAGAAATTTTTACTTTTTCCAGGACAGGTTCCAGAATGAAAAAAATTCCAGGAAATTCAGGAAAATCCAAAAATTACAAGGGGGGTCCCTTGAGAAGCAAAATTAAAAATTGTAATGTAGAAATGCAGAAGTGTGCCCCTATCCCCCCCCCCTTTGAAAGTGAAGTCCTGCATGTCAATTTTTTCCTCACAAAAATGTGCCTCCCTTTTGGAAAATCCTGGATCCGCCCATGATTACAATTAAATGACAATTTACAGTAGCAACTTAATATTCATGTAATATTTTACAAAGATTTAGATCTAACATTAGATCTTCCTCCGAATCCAGACATAGGCTCCGTCGTCGAAGCTCAAAATTTTCTGCGCTCGTCATTTCGTAATCTTTTTCCTATTTTTCAAGAGGACATGATGAAGAAAAAATGTTTAATTTCTTGATTTGGTCACATCTTGGACCAAATTTAGGCTCGCTGTATAGCTGTATTAATTTACTGCCAGATTTTCATTAAAAATCAAAATGGAAAATTCCAGGAATTGTCTATGAATTTCAGAAAATTTGGGATTCATTTTCAGGAAAATTTGTTTTGGATCTGTGGAACATCAATGAGGGGTTTGGTGTCTGGACACTGAAAAATGAAGCCTTGTATTTGTAGAAGTCTAGGCTTGCTGTTGTTGTTTATCTCACTTGGTTTTTTTATCTCACTTCTCAGGAAAATAAAGCAAAAAATATAGCTTGAATAATGCTTATCATCATCGTTATTTGTTCTTTATATTTTCTTACATTTTGTGCTAAAAAAATCAAAGACATTGCTTGTAAACTTTTCAAAATCTCCTTTCAATGAAAGGAGATGTCAGGAGTCCGGACACCCAACCCGTCAGGAAACACAACCACAGCGTATATCGGGCTACTGAGCCAGCCGCACTGCCGGCTACGGTTGCCAGTCCCATACCGTATCTTTACTGTCATGTTTACGCCTTGGAACTATTAAAAATTAGTAAAAAAGCATGTTAAAAGTCAGAATTATTGCAAACCAATCATATCAAAATGAAGCGCATAAAATTCTCTTTAAAAACTATCATTTTGTTTTTATCAAGAACAGTTTCAATTACCTGAAATTTGCTGTCGAAAAATCTCCCTCAGACATAGACTTTGTACACAAACTTCGGTGAGTTTGGAACTATTGGGCACACATGAGTAATACAGACCCCCATTCACTCACGTGTTATATCATAGCTCATCAAAAAATCATTAAAAATCAATCCCTCGATAGATTTTGCTTTAATTCACTGACATTAGTCACAATTAACAGTGCATTAAGACTTGATATGTTAATCAGGTACTTGCCCAGCTCAATCAAAAGTTAAATGGCCTGAAATAAGACTAACCATAATTTCGGCCAGTTCATCGCCAGAAAAACCAGAACTGCATTGTGGGTAATAATGATTAAAATGAAATACAAAAATGCAGTCTAGCCTTCCCAAACGCCTTGATTATGAAAGAGTATGAACATAGCATTATGTCTATCGTTTTTCTTTTGATATACAAACATTTGATCTATTTTTAATGAATTATTTTAATCAACAAAGTCATGTGATCTTTACTTACGCCTGTCCGGCATGCATTGCGCGCAGATGAATTACACTCGTGTGCCCTATACTGTGGGTCAAATGACGAAAAGTTGAAAATTTTGGTCTCAAAAGAAAGAGTGAGTTCTCCTGAAGAGATTGATACCTTGCATTCAATACCTAATCTGACTAAACGCGTAAAAGAAAAGAAAACGTCTCATTAGACACCCCTCGATCAATTTAATGTAAAAATGCAGTGTTCCATTCATATATTTTGTGCGCTTCCTATGGTATTGCAGCTACAAGTTCTACTTGCTTGATGTCCATCAATTGGCTAAATATGTATTGTGTGGATTTACAACTTCTTGTTTACATGTTTAATTTCGTTCGAGGTGATTTATTACCTATGTATTCGCATAAGAATAAACAAAGTAAATAAAAGAAAATTGATAACAAACAAAGATTGTAAGCATTTCTTTTGCTCATTCGCCACTCTTCCCTATTATAACCGTTAATTTGGAGGAAGAAGGGGGGGGGGTGTTAAAGGCATCAACCCCGCCCTGCTTTCAAGCCAGGAGGATGGGGGTATGTACCCCGACTCAGCACCCCCCCCCCCCTCTCCAGTAGCTTTCAACGAAGTGAATAGTATTCAAGTGCGCAATCTATGATGTATCTGACTGAGACAAGTTTATGTATTTTAATGTTTTGTTCATCTTTCTTTCTCTGCGTGCTCTAAATATTGAAAATAGGAATCCTGATGATAATTAGAAGTTATTCATCATTTTGAAGTTCCTACTAGTACTTGTTTCATTTCACACTCTCAAACCAACCAGATCTCCTATTGGCAGTAGAAACTCGCAGTTCTGCATGATAAATGATAAGCATTGAATATACATTTGAAAGCGTCATTCCAGCATAGTAAGCGATAAATGCACTAAATGCCGAGTAATATACTTATCATCTGTTGTTAAACATAACCTATATCACTTTACATAAAACTGTTTGAAGCATTCTCACCACCGATTTCTAGCAGACGACGCCCAGCCATAGCAACGACAGTGTAGAAGTGTAGTCGCGATATAGGGCACACATGAGTAATACAGACCCCCATTCACTCACGTGTTATATCATAGCTCATCAAAAAATCATTAAAAATCAATCCCTCGATAGATTTTGCTTTAATTCACTGACATTAGTCACAATTAACAGTGCATTAAGACTTGATATGTTAATCAGGTACTTGCCCAGCTCAATCAAAAGTTAAATGGCCTGAAATAAGACTAACCATAATTTCGGCCAGTTCATCGCCAGAAAAACCAGAACTGCATTGTGGGTAATAATGATTAAAATGAAATACAAAAATGCAGTCTAGCCTTCCCAAACGCCTTGATTATGAAAGAGTATGAACATAGCATTATGTCTATCGTTTTTCTTTTGATATACAAACATTTGATCTATTTTTAATGAATTATTTTAATCAACAAAGTCATGTGATCTTTACTTACGCCTGTCCGGCATGCATTGCGCGCAGATGAATTACACTCGTGTGCCCTATTGAAAAGCTCCCTTGAGCAATTCCGGCAACTTCGGTGTCGCAACCTTGTTTATAGATAGATATAGGGCCTTGAGCGTACCGAGTGAAAGCGCAAGTTTGATTCATGAAAATTTGTTGTTAATGTTATTCAAGGCAAATGAGAGAAAAGAAAATGCCTTATGATAGTTTGTCAATTATTTGAAAACACGTATTTTGTTTAATTTTGCTTAATAATTAAAAAAATTGAGGTTAAATATGAGACCTATTTTTCTTACGCTAATTACATCTAAACCATAGAGTTTTAGGTTTATATAACTCTATGATCTAAACCCAAGTAAGTACGGACAAATAGCTGCGCACTTTTTCAAAGCGGGTGAATATTTTTTTTTATGATTATTGGTGATTCGGCTTTAAGTTAGTTTCGTTTAAGTCGTTTTTTGACAGATATTACGATACTTTGCTCAACAGTTTACAAAAGAAAACTGAATACTGCAGTTTGATCATAGAGCTATTTAGCTCTATGGTTTGATTATGATAATAATAGATGTTTGTGTAATTTTCAGAAACAAAACAAATGACATTTCAAACACATTTCATTGACAAAGAAGCGTTTGTTTTAATGATATAGATAAGCACAAGTTAAAAGTCTAATTAATATAACACATTGCAATTGAAAAGTAAACGAAGTATGAATATCATTTCCAAGTTTACGACCCATTGTAAACTATGTGAAAGGAACAATTACAGGATTCACATACAGTTGTTGAATATATGCTACAAGCTAGCACCACTACTGAGCTTCCAAGTTTTAAAAGGAAGCTAATTACCTTAGAATACGCCTCGATCCTTTGTGGATATTGTGATAACGTGGTAATTCCTCCAGAAACGACCTCAACCTACTTGTCTTAAATTTCTTGCATAAGATTCACCTCTCTCGGTCTACCTTACTCTCACGTCAAAATATGTAACGCTAATATTAATGCAGTATTAAACTGCGGATCTCCGATACAGCGGAGGAAGGATGGTATATACTGACACGGGTTTTCCCCCATGCCTTGGTTTTCCCCATATGATATATTACTAATATTTGCAGTTACCCATGAAGACAATACATATTTCAACAATCAAATAATGCCAGCGTGAAGCGCGAGCTGAAAATTTTGACATTCCTACCTATAAATGGGACATTCTAAGCATTTTATAATCCTGAAGAGGATAAAACTATACAATTGATGCGAGCGAGCAGAACCAAAATTAAGATTTCAGACCGAGAAACTGGACATTCGAAGCACTTTTCTATTCATGAACAGCATAGGTATATTACTGTACGATTGATGCGAGCGCGAAGCGCGAGCGGAAAGGTAATTGAAATTTCAGACCTAAAAACATGACACTCTAATAACTTTTCTAATATCGAACAGGATAGGCATATAACTATACATTTGATGCGAGCGCGAATCTAGGGCAGAAACAAAATTGAGATTTCAGACAGATAAATGGGACGTTCTATTCATGTTTGATAAATCAGGAAACGGATGGGTAACTGGGTATCTTCTCACATTAAAAATGTGAACGCGTAGCGCGATCATAAGGTTCTCGATATTCTGATCTGAAACTATATAATTTAGGTACGATTTGAATGATAAAAAAAAACCGCGTATCTGAATAAACAAGTGTGCGCGTGTTTAGATTCAGACTTAGAATAGGGAATTCTATTTTCTTATTATGAAAAATCAATAATGCAAGCACAAAGCGTGGACTGAAATTTTTTTTGATATTCCGTTCTGAAAAGGGTGAATTTAAGCACTATGTGTAGGAAAGTTTTGAAGTGGGGGGGGGGGGGTCCTACAAAACGTCGTTCATTTTCATCACATTTCTATCATTCGTCATATATCTACCAGATTTCCATGGGGTCCTGCTTACGTAAAATTACACACGCAGCACCCCCAAGGAAAATTTTCTGAGGTTACGTCAGCACACCCCCGCTTCCCAGGGCCATGCTACAGACTAGACTAGATCTAAACTATATTTAATTTAATCTCGGACTAGTTCTATGTACGGACTAGACCTATTAAACCACAAGGCTACCAAGCTCATTGGTCTGACGTCAGTAAATTTGTTATCCTGTAAATGATGTTTATATGCAAATGAATAACTACTACGAACGTGAAGCGCGAGCAGAAATAAACTGATGGAAAAGGTACCTGTTAAAGACTGCTTGCAGTTAGCCATGCTTGAAGACGTTACATATTTTAAAAATCAAATAATGCGAGCGCGCAGCGCGAGCTGAAATTTTTTGACATTTTTACCTAAGGAATGGATATTCTAAACACTTTTTGTAACTCAAGAAGAGTAGGTATATATCTAATCAATTGAGCTTGTCAAATGCTTTTTGGAAATCTACTACGATTGAATCGATCTGTTTCTTATGGTCCATTTCATTTGCTATATCATGTATGGTCCATTTGGAAATTCCATAGACGAGCAACTCCCCCCCCCCCCTTCCCTCGCCGGGCTAAGATTTATTGTCCTCATAATCACTATTATTATAACAATCATCAATATATTTGATGAAATGGATTCGGAAGTCGATTTTTGTCGCTCGCGATATTCTTTGACATGAAAATAAGTATGATGGTGTGCATGTGAGCACACGCTCACATTGTGTATAAAGGTATACATAACACCCCTCCTTCACTCACTGGCTTATAGATGGGGGCCTGGAGGAGCAGAATATCTGGGGGCAGAAAGGGATAAAGCAAAAGAAAAACTAAGGAAAATGGTAAAATTACCAAATAATTTCGTTTTTTTTTTCATTTTAAAGAAGTCGAACTTTTCACTAGCCAGCAATTTTTCATTTAAAAAATCGCTCCCCATACAACAATAGTTACGTTACTCGGAAATTTGCAAATGAACCTAGTAATATACATATATTATACATCAGTGATAGGCCCTACATTACATCTATCATCGAAACTATTACATTAATGTACATGAATTTGAATATGTTTTTTCATAATGAACAACCGACGGACCCGTGACATAACCCCAGGGCTTTAATGTCATGTCATCATCGGAAAGACGTGGCCAGGGGCCCGTTTCTCAACACATGGACAAGACGTCATATCTTTATTCACCAACCACGGAGTTGTTCCAATCTTTCTACACCTGTTTCACGAAAGGCTGCCAAACTAGAATACATTGATATCGATACTATCGGTAAAAAGAGTAGACGAAACGTAGCCTTAATCACAAAATAATTTTCTATAAGAAAATTATGACAAAATTGCAAATATTGTGATAATTGGGAGATAAATATTTCAAAATAATAGTACAGGTGAATTATGCATCATACATACTTAGACCATGAATACTGGAGCATTCAATTACAGAGAAAATTAAATTATGAATAATTCATTTCATGACTAAAAAATCACTTGTGGAAGTTGATGGGTACCCCCGGGATATCCAATTATAATAGTCTACGAAAGTAAAATATAACGGTTTTCTTTGTAAAATCATAATAATCATACGGTCTTTTACTATTCCAAACGTCATCAAAATATAGTTCAAGGAAACATTGAAATCATTGATACCGAAACACACGATATTTGACAAATTATATGCATAAATTTGAGATAGAATTTATCCAACTGTTAATAGGGGTCTGAAAAACAACAAATACGAGTTCAGTTATGGATGGCCTGACGTGGTTGAATTTCTATCTATTAAATCATTTTACTCTTTCAAAATGAATGGTTTTGTGGCGTTTTTACCAACAGCTTTATAGTTATTTTGTATTACAATTATCATTGAATGCATTAACCCACTTTTTTGTGATGCAATTTCCACCTCTATGATTGATTACCTACATTAAAATTTAAAAATGTCTAGGCACTTTTGCATGTCATAGTCTACCCACGTGATGCCATACGTCATTAAGAAAGAAGTTATGACAGGTTCGGAGGTGTCATAAATATTTAGTGAGGTTGTTGTACCCGATCTTGGTAAAGAGGGCTTCGTGAAACAGTTAGCGGACAAGTAGCTCACTATCTCCGATTTAGTCAAGAAGTTAGACTTATAACGGTGTTGAGAAACGGGCCCCAGGGCTCGAACCTCTGCATTAATTTGTAACTTCCCCACGTAGCTTAAATCAGGCACACGCCACATAACGCCCAGTTAAAAAGTGCTTTAAATTTGCATGCTTCGCACTCGCATATTTGAGGTTATACAGCTTTGTAGAAAGCTCAATAAACCGTTTACAATGTGCTTCATCATGAAAAGTAAGAGAACTACATCAAAATGACAAGAAAGGCTACATTTTTAAGAGGTCATGTTTATTTCAATCAAATGCCTTTTAAACCGAACTTCAATCATTCGTGTGTGCTTGTATCACTCGACAATAACACTAATACGCCTATTGGTTTGTTTTTCCCTACTGTTTTCATCTTAACAGATTAAATGAAATATACAAACATCTCTCATTACGTCCTAAATCGATAGGACGGGATGTAACTATTGTCTTCCCTTTTTTCGACTATCCAGTTTGAAATTCCATAAGGTAAGCAGTAATAATAATTTACATGGTATATACCTACAGAATATTAACATCTCAATCCAAGATCACAGGAAGACATAATCATCATTATATACACAATAATCAACGAGTCCCCTGTCTTCAAACTGAACATACCGCATTTGTATTAAATAAATGACAAAGTAAAGGCAAAGTGTGAATAGAAGTTATTGTGTAAAAATATCAAGACTGGCCAAAATCTGAGGAGATGAGGAAATAAAGACTATTTCATCTAGCCGTTGTATTATCAAAAGATCAAAGACTGATTAAGATAAGTTTTATTATAAAACACAATGATAATCGATTCTCCATAGTACGCAGGTACATGGGGGAACATTACAACAATATGTGTTTTATATACGTCTGACCCTTGGTCATTGACACTATACAACTTTTCAATTTCAATACAATTTAATCTTTTATTACAACGGTATTGTATATTTTACAAGGTCGGATGATGTAAAGATTAAAATGGTTGACAGTTATACATTTCATATTACAAAGATTGATAATTTATAGTTATTTAAAATGAGACACCCGATATCAAAAATATGCACTCTTAAAAAACATCTAAAGTAAGGATATCATTATACATTAAAATTATGATTATTATGCTTTTAAAAGGGAAGCACGTCAATAGAATGGCAATTTCATTGTAATATATCAATATTTCCTTTAGGAAGAAATGTATTTACACAAAACAAAGGAATATACACATTCGAATGTGGAAACTGTGTTTGTGTGCTTGTAACAATAATGGGATATGCATATATGAATACAGTTCCAATTGCCGTGTTGTGATCATGTAAACTATAAATGAGGCAGATGTATTCTCCCTCCCGACTATTTCCTCCTACTTTCCACCCTACTTCAGTCGATTATCAACTCATTCCTCCTCTGGAGTCTTCTCCAATACGATCACTGTTCATGCTGTTATTGGTTCCTTGTCGTCCATCATGTCCATATTGTATCTGCCACGGATATGATCTGCCTCTTCCCTGCAAGTAGAAATAGAAATGACCACCAAAAGAACCAATGGTGAAAGTGAACACTTCTGTGACTTACATACCTTTATTACTAGCAAAAGGAATATCACTGATCATGCTGATGATTGATACTCAAAATGATGTCAAAGAATTCAATTCCTTGTACCAAAATGTAAATTGTAAAGTTTAAGAAACCATATATATTATTCATAAAAGGTTGAAATTGGATTTAAAAGTAATGTATTTCAAAGACGACATTGTCTTAAAAATGTGTACTATAAGAAAAAAAACAAAAAAATAATAATAAACAGGAACGCGTAACTTCGGTAGGGGCACGTGCCCCCCCCCCCCCCCAGCTGGTTTAATAAAAATCCGAGGACAAAGGAGAGAAAGAGGGAAAAGTATTGAAATAGCGGGAAAAGAAAAAGAGAGAAATGTTGAAAATATTTTGTTATATATTGATGAAACATTATGTGCTTAGGGCCTATGTTTTCATCACTCCTGGCGCTCACATTGTTCGTTATCCCATTCCAGAGTATTAAATAGAACTATGCGCTTTCAAGTCGATATACTAGTAAACTATTTTCCCTCTCGCTTCGATCGTTTATTATTTTTTTATGATTACTTAAAATTTGAACATAGATCTGAAACATGTTCAGTTCACGTTCGCAGTATTGCATTTGTGAAATATGTGGGCTCTTCATGAATTCCTCAAATGTCCATATAAAATTTTAGCTCGCTCTTCGTGCTCTCGCTTTATTTTATTATTAAAATACGTATGCTCTTAGGAATTCCTGCAAAAATTCTTTTAAATGTCCCTTTTCAGGACTGTCAATGAAAAGATGTCCTTAAAGTGTCTCTTTATAGAATATTAAGTATACCTGGATATTGAGCGCTATTCGCGCGCTCAGTTGGTGTTGACACATATTTTTTGTTTGTGCCCCCCCCCCCATGATGTGACTCACAGTACGCCACTGGTGATATTTATGCTAAATATCATATCAAAATCTATCGCAAAATTATATTTAAAAGGGCTAACGTTTTCCCGTATAGCCTATATATACGCCATGTTGTACCCACATCAAAATGGTTGGCTCATTACATCATTGTCGGTTTGTAATTCTGTATTTATTTTTTTTTATTTTGTAGAAGATTTTATTTTTAATAGGTGAGAGTTACGATTATGACAAAGTAATCTTCAAATTTGTCTGTAGTAAAAAAAAAGACTCCAACAGAATATGATACATTATTATATTTAAATCGTCAATATCTAATTATATTCTACTGAATTCTAAGCAAGAGAAAAAGTAGTTTCGAGTATCCGTTTCGTACAATTTATGATGTTTTTCTTCCTCTTGTGGTTATAACAAAGCTGTGTTGAACTTTACAATTATAGGTTTCTTTGAAGTATGTATAAGTATTTGATCCACACTTCTTTCAATGTGTGTGAGGGTGTGCTTGTTTGGGTGGGTGTGTGTATGTGATATTTTTAGATGTGAGTCAATCAGATATGGGAGTCATGGCCGTACGCAGCGAAATTTTGAAAATTTACATTTTTTTACTAAAAATTTTCACAAATTCACCAAAAGTATGCAAGAAATAACTCGATTCCACTTTCAAAAAGACAAAAGCGCCACAATGAAAAGCTCGGTCGCTTTCAAGTTTTTCCAAAAAGTTTACGTGTGCTACCCCCCAGCGAAAAATTTCCGCGTACCTTGCATGTATGGGACCGACCCGTTTAACGCCACCACTCGATAGACGTGACCAGGGCTCGAACCTCTGCATCAATGTGTTACTTCCCCCCACATCGCTGTTACAGATGCATGCCACAAAGCCAAGTTAATGTTGTTGTTGTTGTTTTCTTGGGTTTTAAGGAGCCTACCATTTAGATATAAATATATACGTCTATAGGTTAAGGATTAAGTAGCCCATAAGTAACCTTTAGCCAGGCACTTTGTGCTGTAATTTTCCCAAACATGGCCGTCACTGAAATTTTGAGTGGCTTGGCGAAAAATCTCATGCAATCACAACACTGGCTTAAATCCTAGTGGGGGGGGGGGGGGGGATAGCAATATATTGACCTGAAAATTCAAAATTTTAGGGATCCCCCCACACACACCAAGGGCTCTGCATACGGAGGTTTTTAACCATACAGGTACATAATACTACCATTTTCAGTAAAAGGCCTATAACGATTTTCTTGATGGCTATAAAGTGATGAATTGAACAAAATTCATATTTGAAATATCTTTTAGATTGTAAGGGGATTATTAAGACTTAAAGTCTATAAACGATGAAATTGTTAAGTGTGTGCATTGTTGTTCCTAACTTGCCTCTGTGTTTCATTAACGGCATATTGATTTGATCAGTCATCAGTCAGTAACTCATCGTACACTTCACTTAAAGTTAATATTGTACATATTGTCTCCCGCTTCTACGGAGATGCAATGATTATGACCCCCCCCCCCATTCACGCCTGTGTATTTTGTTTTTTTTTTTTGTGATTAAAGTCATAGCCATATCTAAAAGTATTTTGTATCATACAATTCATAAGTCGACGTATGATAAGTATATTCTAATGATGCAGGGGATATAACATTGGGAAGAAGCTGAACGTATGGATTTGGTCATGGCCAAAGTCTTGTAAGATTTGATTGAGGGCGGGAGCAGAGGGACCACGCGAGAAATTTTGCTTTTTAAAACTCAAAATTGGGCAAATTGGGCGCCTTGATCGCATTTAAAGATGAATCCACGCATCAAAAGTGGTATAGTAATCATTTAATGATTTAGTTTAGTTAGTTTCTGTCTTGAAAAGTGTGGGGGAGGGGTGGGATGATTGTACATATAACCACCCCCTCCCCCTGATTTACGCCCGTTAATCACAGGAAAGATTCAACACTGACATAATAATAACAGAAGAATTAAACGTTGAATGTGGATAAAAAGCAATGAAGAAAGACAACTGTCTTCGAAAGTACGAAAGGCCTATTCAGCTCATTACATGAGTAGTCCGACGACGACCAAATCTTTAGACAAATTGCATAAGTTTTGCCTGAAATATAAAAGTTCAAAAAAGTAAAAATACCCTCTTTGAACAAGTTTGAAATATGAATAGTATATAAAATAAATATAAAATAAATATTCTGCTTTATTGCAAGTCGTGGTTGGGGAAGTCCAAAATAGGCTTCAAATACCAGCTGATTGCGAAAATTCTATACGTCACTACTACTTGATTCCTACAGGGAGGATTGTAATAACCTGGAATTTCAATTCAGACAATCATACCACTATTCATGCCTAAAATAAAGCAACATTTTTTTGTGTGTGAACCTACGGAACAATGGCAAAATATTGTATACCGTAACCGTATAATACCGTTTTCAGTAACTCATTACTCTTTAGTCCGCACTAGGCCCACTAAAATAGTCCGCACCACAAGCGGACAGTAACTCTATAGCAGATCCGCGCTAAAATATTACTACTTAGTCATCGTAATGAATATTCATGACAACGTGCACATTTTTACACCCGCCCCCCCCCCCCCAAAAAAAGAATGAAATAAACTTTGAAATTCAATAACATCGCTACTTTTCAGATTCTGATGGAATTTTAAGCATTTTTCTCGGTGAATTTCACTCTCTTTATTAAGATATAGTTATTTTCAGCCCTGAGTACCCATTTGAAACGCAATTACATTAACTCTTACTTGAGATTCGTCATGTGTTTTGAAAGAAGTTTCATCTGTTCATTTTTCCTTTCTTGTGTTGCGAGCTGGACTTTCAACCCTTGCTCCACATCACGTGTACAACACTCAGTGTAATACACATCAGCACTGTTGCAAAATCTAAGGGGAAAAAATGAATGACTGGAATGATGAGAATTTGATGCGTTTGCCATCAAAAATGTAAGATTTTGACCTTAGTGAAAAAAAATTGATACTTTCCCGATTGTTTCCGACAAATAAAAATTAAAAAAAATACGGTTGTTGGAATACTATTGTGCATTATTTCATATGCCAGATTAGTGCATGTACAGTCAAGTATAGATTTTAATCGTATTTCAGGAAATGTTGCACACTTTCTTTACGAATGCCTCCGAAAAGGTAAGAACTATCTTCTGCTCACATTACCAGTCCAAGATGCAAAAGTGATTATCATAATAAGGGCATCTTTCTCTTTATATAAGACCTATAGGCTATCGGGGATCGTGTTTGCTCTTCCTCCATCTCCATTTATATGTTCTGGTTCCGGACACCAAACTGACCAATAATATAACCATCGGTTTGGAGTCGGTTTTGGAGCTGTTCCTGCATTGTTATGTAGACTCGAGAAACGTCTGGACATCATAACTTAACACATGGCATATTCATATTAGTTCAATAATGATAATAATAGCAATAATAATAATGATAATAATGATACATTTGACTTTATGGCGCCAAGAACATGAAGAATTTAACAAAAATATCTTCGGTGTTTCGAAAGAGTCAGTTGTTTGTTATTATGTCAAGCAATTGCTCAAGCTATCAGAAAACACTTTTGCTATCAAATAACACTTTTGAAGCCTTCCCGTTAAAAAAAAATGCGCATGTGTGCGTGCGTTATAGAAAGTTTATTGAACTATTTAAAACTCAAGACTCTTAAAAGAAAAGGTGGAAAAAATGAGAAAGAGAAAGTGCGTATTTGTCAATCTCCCAATTTCGCTAACACGCCCTTTAAAATACAGTATCGATGACACTTGTACCCACTTATATTAAGCCTGTATATAGCTTTGGTAAAGGGTCATATAAATGTGATTGATAATCGAATATCATCTCATATGACAGTCTTACTGAGCGTAGAGACCGTTAGATATTTTTCCAACTGCACTTCTCTGAGAAAATTTGAAATATTCAAATCTTGGATATATAGCGCCCTCTCTCGGCAATGCTTGTTTTATTTAAAAAAGGGCATTCAAGCACTTAACTTATAAATTTAGTGATTAGATATAGTCGATTTGACATTTTCCGAACCTAGAAATGTTCTTTCCAATGAAGTTTTTTTCTTGATTCGTGTTCCTATGGGGTCCTAGAACAAATTCAGCTTGGTTGCCCAAAGTTGCCGTTTGGGCAATTTTGCTAATTTGCATAAATCCAAAATGGCCGCCAGATGACATCTTGAAAACCTAACTTTTGAACCCTGTCCACAAAATGATGAGTATATGACTCTTTTTAGGGGTTTAGAGATGTGTAGAACCGATTTCTGTAATCATTTTTGCAATATAAAGTCATCTTCAGGTCAAATCAAAGATGGCCGCCATATGCCATCTTGAAAAATTGACTTTTGTTCCCCTTTCCCAATAAAATGAGAGTAATACTTCTATTTAGGGGTTGTGGTGTGTGCAGAATCATTTCTGCTTTCTATTTTGCAATGTAATGCCATCTTCAGGTCAAATCCAAGATGGCCGCCCTTTGACGCCATCTTGAAATATCAATTGTTGACCCTTTGCCCCAGAATCATGAATAATATCTCTATTCATGAGTCATTTGGTATGTTGATTCAATTCTTTCAGTTATTTTGCACATAGGTAATCTTCAGATCAAATCCAAGATGGCTGCCAACCGCCATCTTGAAAAAATTACTGTCCGAGGCTTATACGTGTTATAACTAATGTAAAGGAAATTTCAGTAAGAATACTCATTTCTTTTATTGATTCTCAAGTTCAAGGTCAAGGTGAAGTTACATCTTAGATGTCAGATTTCAACATCAATTGCTCAACTTAGAATTAATCCTCTTCAGGTTTGGGCTATGATCCATTTGGAGTGTATTTTTTTTATATTTTTTTTAAAGGTCCATCCATACCTCTGTAATGAAGAGGTTTTTTTAGGGTCTTATTTGAATTTGAAAGTGATTTATCAATATTGTTTTCTAAATCAATGTGTCCAATGATTAGTAGGCATCAGTTCGCCTTAAAAGACGATGGTGTAGCGCTAGGCCTTACATTTTCGAGAGTGGCAGTCTCTATAGCAAATTTTACAGATTGAAGGAGGATGGCGCTGAGACACGTTTGTATAGAGATGCTGCCCTATAGCCTTCTCCTAGGCCTTTGGTCTGCCAATTTAGCATTCGTTTTTTCTGACGTCTTGACCCTTGTACTTAGTAGCTCTCCATAGAATGGCGACTATCATCTACACCTCGTAAGTGTTAGTGTCTATGCCGGCAAGTTTTATGTCACGTTTGCAGGTGTCTTTATAACGGAGGTGTGATCTACCGATGGGGTGAAACCAATCACACAGCTCACTTACCAAGAAGGGATTCGCCAAGGTTTCATGCGGCAACATGCCAACCACCTGAGGTGCCTTTGACTAAGGAGCGAGAATAAGCTTTTGATGCCAGCACTTACGCTGAAGGGCTCTGTATTTTTCACTTTGTCCTGCCATTTTAACGTGCATGATACGTGCGAGGCAGCTGACATGGAAGGTGTTTAGCCACTTTTCTTGGTCGGCGTACGTTTTCCGGACTTACATCCGTGCAGGAGCTTGGCCATGACTGTGGCAGATTTTACAATCTTGATGCTTTTATGCTTGTCCTGTGAAAGGGGGCAAGAGACATATAGTCGGTCCAAGGTAGGTGAGAAGTCACACAACAGAAGAGTGTGTGCTGTTGATATACATATCTGGAGGATAGTCGGTGTCTTCAGTCTATCAGGATTCTTGACTCTCTCAAAGGCTGATGGGTGATCAAAACCCTTACATGCACAGGACAGGCAGCTGTTATGTATGACTAGGTCTTGATATGACTCCCACTTCTTGAGAGACAGGGGCGACATAGTTTCCTTAAAACATTTCACGAATGAGAACAATCGTGACCATGGAACAGTCTTGGGGGAGCCTATCTTCTGCAGGAGGCTAAAGAGCGCACTCCTGCTGACCAAGTCAATGGCCCTTGTCAGAAGGAAAAAGTCCAATAATGATTATAAAGGAAGTAATAAGTTCACTTTTTTTTTTTTTTAAAATTACGGAGAAATCACTTTTTGATTCAAATAAATACTTTAAAGTCATTTCACTGGAAAAGTATGGTTGCACAGAAAAAAAAAGGATCAAAACTCCCGAAATTATAGCCCAAACCTTGAATGGTTTCATTCTAAATGACGGTTAATGACGAAACCTATCAACTGTCTGACCTTCTTAGACATGACTTGACCTCGAAGTAAAAATGGAGTGATTAAAAGGACTGAATCATTTTCACTGAAATCCCCTTACATGAGCTCCAATACATAACAACAACCTTATTAGGGAGAGCATTTTTTCGAGGTTCAATAGTCTCGGAAGTAGCTTTTTTTTTCTTAATATGGCGTTTAGTGGTCATGTTGGATTATTTTGACCTGGAGATGATATATATCTCCTATATTGTGGAGCGTTGTGGCCAGTGGATTAGTCTCCGGACTTTGAAACAGAGGGTCGTGGGTTTCGAATCCAGCAATGACGTAATTTCCTTCAGCAAGAAATTTATCCACATTGTGTGCTGCACTCGACCAGGTGAGGTGAATGGGTACCCGGTAGGATTTTTCCTTGGTTGCTTTAGCGCCTATTAATATGGCGGGCTCAGCTATAGCCGGGGTAATAATATGATACCAAGTTTCAAAGCGCAGTTGAGTATATGCACATAGTAACTGCGCTATATAATTGGACATATTATTATTATTATTATTATTATTATGTTGCAAAATTATTAACAGAAATGGAATTTACATACCAAAATAACTTACGAAGAGAGGGATTTATTCATGATTCTTGGACAAAAACTTGAGAATTAATAAAAGAAATGAGTATTATTACTGAAATCCCTTTACATTAGTTCTAACACGTTTTTATAAGCCTCGGAAAGTAATTTTTCAAGACGGCGGTTGGCAGCCATCTTGTATTTGATCTGAAGATTATCCTTTATGCAAAATTACAGCATAAATTGAATCAACATCCAAATGACTCGCGAATACAGTTATTATACATGATTCTGGGCAAAGGGTTCAAAAGTTGATATTTCAAGATGGCGTCATATGGCGGCCATCTTGGATTTGACCTGAAGATAACTTTATATTGCAAAATAGAAAGCAGAAAGAGATTCTGCACACCCCAAACCCCTAAACAGAGGTATTACTCGTCATTCTGGGGCAAGGGGATCAAAAGTCAATTTTTCAAGATGACATCTGGCGGCCATCTTGGATTTGACTTAAAGATGACCTTATATTGCAAAAATGATTACAGAAATCGGTTCTACACATCTCTAAACCCCTAAAACGAGTTATTACTCATCATTTTGTGGACAGGGGTTCAAAAGGTAGGTTTTCAAGATGGCATCTGGCGGCCATTTGGATTATGCAAATTAGCAAAATTGCCCAAGCGGCAACTTCGGGCAACCAAGCTGAAATTTGTTCTAGGACCCCATAGGAACACGAATCAAGAAAAAAACTTCATTGGAAAGAACATTTCTAGGTTGGTGTATTGAGCTTATGAGACTGTCAAAGCGACTAATATCCAAAAGTTACAAAGACATATCTTGAAAGTTTCAGCCATTCCATGACTTGGAATAGGATTTAATTGAAAGACAAAAACACACAGATATTTTAATTTGATCGGGTAACCGATCAAGTTAAATTTCCATGTAAAATTGCAAAATTTATCCTGTAAAAACACATATTCATTTCATATCCTCCACATCATAACTGTTATAGGGCATATCCATTCATATTAGCTAGCAATGAATTGGAATAGTGATAGGTGCATTTTGGTGGATTTACCAAAACTATACACAAGCTTTAAGGGTTAGGACAAAAAAAGCCACAAAACTCACGCTTCCACAGCCTCGTAGCATCGTTTCTTCACGTCTTCGAGACAAATGAGAGAATTTTGTTGTGATGACGTAAGATTCTCCAATTTACTTTCAATAGAGGCTCTGATCCACTGTCGAACTTGAGTGAAAAACACCCCGGCTGCCGCCGCGATTCTGCGCAGTAAAATATTACGTTCTTCATCGGTTTCGACTGTGATAAAACAAAATGAGAATTAAGAGCGCACTTAAAGGGCAAGTCCACCCCAATCAAAATTGATTTAAATAAAACAGAAATCCAACAAGCATAACACTAAACTTGACATCAAAAATGGATGTAAATTAACATGATTAAGAAAGTTATGACATTTCTAATGTTTGCTTGATTTCACAAAATAATATATGCACATCCTGGTCTGTATGCAAAGCAAATGAGGGGACTGATGACATCACCAGCTCACTATTTCTTTTGTATTTCATTACATGAATTATGAAAATAATATTCTAATTTTCTCCTCATTATCCTGTGAAATAAAGTTTTATTCCTCCCAGAACAAAAAAGTGTTATTTCCATCAGTCGATAATGGTATTAAAGCGGAAGTATTTTTCAGGGGGGGGGGGCGTGGAAAAGTTCTGTCTTAATGTGGTTGGATAGATATACAAATTAATCAGAATGGGGAACATTTTGATGAAATTGAAATAATGCAATTTCAATAAATAGTGTGATCCGTATAGTCAACATAATGAGATCGACGATGATGGTTTTCTTCAGACGAGCCGAACGAGGCACCACTTTGAAGTTCGAGTAAAAGACAGCCGCATTGTAGGGCCTACATTATATGGGAGAATTTCTGTAACTCCCCTATCATTATTAAAAAAGTAACATCTTTACTTGTATTTCACGAGACCAGACACATTATGGAAAATAACCGTCTTTTGCGTTTAGGACTCTTTATAACAATAAGACACATTATGGAAAATAACCGTCTTTTGCGTTTAGGACTCTTTATAACAATAAGACACATTATGGAAAATAACCGTCTTTTGCGTTTAGGACTCTTTATAACAATAAGACACATGGAAAATAACCGTCTTTTCCTTTTAGGCCTATATATTTACAACATTCTCGACTTAAAGTGAAATTGCAACTCTTTAGGCTACAGTCGAGCAACAATATTTTCGTGAACTAAATTGTTTTATGGCTAAAAATAATTTCCGATCATGATTTGCAGCATCGTTGGCGTCGCAAAGACGATTGATAATTATACCTGCGCTGATCCTTCTGCGTCTTGAAGCAAACGATGACCATACAGCTCTCTCGGTGATCCCTGTTAGCGCCCTCTGGAGCGCACCCTCTGGAATCTCGGCTTCTTCTTCAAGCTGTTTCATACGAATTTGAAATGCCCTCGGTGCTTGATGGGGGAAGTCTTTCATGTGTTTTTCATACAATTCTGTGTAGAGATATAGTTGTGTAATATTTACTTTTCATGAATTGACCAATCTCTTATAAAGAGTCATAAGTATTAGCAAGTGCATTATCCTCTATACTTTCCTGCCGGAAACATTACTTTTAGAAAGAAATGTATTGTCTTTGTCATGATTCTAAACTTAAAAAAGCAATTTTCACTTTAGTAGGCTACATAGTACTTCCCAATATGTTTCAGACCACAATACACGTGACGTGCTTGAAATTGTTGGTGTGTGCTTTGAAAGAGGCTTAAATATAAACATGATAAAGGAGATCATTAACCCATTCTACGTACAGACATATTACACTGTTTCATATACATTATGTAAGGAATTCAATCATGGATAATTTTTGGTAATTTGCTGTCCTCTGGTTTTGTACACTTATCGATTTTATTGGCCATATAAAACTATACAATTAAAAAAACGCAAAACAAATATATCAAATACTATTGATGGAAAAACTTTAAGTTTTATATCGCCAATAAAATCGATAGGCCTACAACATCAGAGGACAGAAAATGGCTCCCAAACTATTCACTCACCAAGGATACCAAATGAGTAGTCATCACAGACCTTTTCCGTAGCGCGCTGAAACTCAGCTAGCATCTTGCGATACCAATTCATGAGGGCGTTCTATTTTAAAAGAAAAAGACAGAATTTTACGTGAAAAAAAGCTCCCGATCACCGCCTCTCTTTCTCTCCCATGACATACATTTTTCAAGTACTCCTTTTTATGCATGAAAAATGCGGTTGTTATCATAGTTATCTGCCCCTTAAAAAAGGGATAAATTATGTTTTTTTCTTTGACTACAATTCCAATCAATGAAAAACGCTCTTTCACTCTCTAGAAAGACGATGGTAAATTTCCTCAGTAAATTATAATCTATCATTTTTAAAGTTGACCTTTTGAAGTAACTGTACTAATTAACATTTTTGGCCATAATTATTTAAACCGATTTTTTTTTCCTTTTTTTACAATAGCTATAGATATATTGTACTCACCTCGGCGTATCTATGAACCTGATCTTCCTCAAATCTGTTGATCACGGAGCTCCTTTTCAAGGTCTGGGTCATTTTCTTACTCACTTCATTCATACAGTGCAATACCTACGATCAAAAATATCATAAGAATCAAACGTAATAAGAAGGGGGGGGGTGCTTGCGGGTCATAGACCCCAAAAGTTTCACGTCCAAGAAAGCAAGAAGGAAAGGAAAGGGAACGAGTAAAGTATTGTCATTTTGTTTATTCAAAAGGTCATATTTTTTACTCCCTCGCTTCGCTGATATGTTTTTGGTAATTATGCTTCATCCACCATATCAAGGCAATGAAAAATTTGGACTCATTACGCCCATGAATATTGTGAAAAACTACCCCAATGCTCCTCTAACACCAACGGTCCTCATTTATATAACTTTTCCTTTTCATTTTAATCCTCCATCCCCCCCCCAAAAAAAAAACTCAAACACGCAACATATAAATGTTAAACCAATTTCTTTAGGGATTCATTTGTGTTAATTACTATCTGATGTGGTTGATCAGAAAACAAAATTAACAAGCTGCTTTGTAAATCTAAAATCTTTTTAATGATCGTCTTCTAATTACCCCAATACACTAAAAAAAAAATTGGGTAAAATTTAACCAGCACGAGGGTAATTATGTGTCCAATCAATTTGGGGCAGTATTTTACCCAATGCGGGAAGCATTTTGTCCAGTAAGGTAAAAAAAAAATAGCATCAATTACTTTAGAACGGGCAACAATTTCATAACACTGGATGAATGATGATGTTGGTTGGACACAAAATTACACCCATGGAGCATTTTCACCCATTATTTTTTAGAGTGTACATTTCAAAGAAAAAGAAAATTGAATTGTAGTAAGCTGAATAATCGTACCGATTCAGAGATCACCTTCAAAGCGTTGTCTTTCTTGTCATCGCTTTCTTTTACAAACTCGGCTCGTTTTATCTGAAATAATTCTAGACTCTTCGTCATATTGTCCATGTTTACTCGGCCATCTGACCTGGAAAGATCAGGGACAAAACTTTAAATATCTAATTACTCCTTAAGTTGGAAATCAATTATAATGCATCTATCAATCCCTAGTGGACTATGATCCTCCCCTCCTCCTCCTTACCTAGACCCTCAAACTCATTCCATCCTCCTCCCCTACATGCATATCCCCTACCCAGTCATGTCAGTTGCTGATATAGCTTTTTGCTAATGGGGTTCGACCAATTGGTTTGACCATGGTCCTACAATAGATGAGCTACGACGTACTCTCGTCAACAGGGAACAAGGCGCCATGGGTGTTGGAACTGATCCCATCTTCCCATTTTTTGAGGGGGGGGGTCAACTTCTAACACTCCACTAGAGCCACCAGTGCTACCACAATCCGTCTTCCTTTTGCTTTTATTTTGTCTGTATTATTTTGTATTTTCATTGAATAATTACTTCAATTATTGGTATAAAGAAAATGAGATACATAATGTAGCAAATAATACATAATCTTTTTACAAATAAAAACATTGACAACTTTTAAACTTAACACTATATATTTTGGGGAAACACTAACAAAATATCATTTTTCAAAATTTACTATTCGTTTTCTTTTTACATACTAATGTATTAGCCCGGTATTATACCATCGTGCGTTACTTTGAAACTCCATGTCACATTATTTTTTAAAGAAAATAATGTCTACTAAGTGTATACTCTACAAATATGTATCAACATACTAAAAACTCTTTTTGAGTTTCAAATATTCACAAAAAACATAAAAAGAGATTTCCCCCAAATACACAAACACAATAGTTAATAAGCCTTTACGAATTTAAATATTTAAAAATAAATCTTACATCCGTTTCTGGATCTCTGCAATAACTTCTTCAAGGCTTTTGAAGCACTGTAATAAGATCTCTTGGCATGTGTCTCGATTGATTTTCAATTTGGCAGTCATACCAGAAGAGGTGGCTCTCTCCTTTAAATTAAAAAAAAATGATGCGCTTTGAGAAAAGGTTCAACTTACAAACAAAAGATAAACACTCAGCATAACTAGAATAATGCGGCTTTTTCATTATTGCAAATGTTTATAGTCAACATTGTCATAATTTGATCGAAGTCAAATTAGCATGTAATTTTAATACGGATAATATCGAAATTGAAGCCGTAAATTGAAGCGAATCAACTAAAATAACGCAAGGGTTCTTACGAACTTCTACTGGCGGCACAGAATCGGGTCTGTTAGCTGGATAATGCTGCCTCGAGCATGCGCAAATGAATGAAACTCCTTGCTCGGCTGAGCACCTACCAAGATGAACAATATTTTCTATCATTTTGCTCTAGCGTTTTAATCATTAACGCGATTTTATTCCGATGAGTGCATGTTGACAAGCTATGTCCGTTTTTAAGGCTATTTTTGCGGGTTTAAACACTTATTTATTATCAGTATGTTATCAAATAATTTATTGCATCATACCAAATATATAGCTTTCTTGTTAGGCAATTACTTGCATCCCATCCAGGCATCCAGTCTATATAAGAACCTTTACAATGTACATATCTACTAAAAATAGTAACTCCAGTCATATCTTTACATTTCTATTCATATTATTTTTCATCAACAGAACACACAATATGTACTGTTATTTTGATCGTCATTGCATATAAGTTGTAACTTTGCCATTCAGTGGTTTTATTTGATGTTCAGCATGTTCAGCATTGTTGCCATTGAATGCTGAAGTTACAGGAGTAACTTTTATGCAACGGAGCAACTTACCTCTATTTTGGAAATGAACCTCTTGAAATCTTCTCTTCGCTTTTCCCAACCTTTGACCAAATACTCTGGAGGAATAGAGAAACATTCGAAAACGAAGTAACAAGAAAACTGACTTAAAAATCGAGTGTATCCCCCCCCCCAAAAAAAAAAAAAGAATGGAGGGCATAAAAGAAATAATCATTATGTTTTATCAGATAATTTTATCACACTTATAAACAGTCAGTTGCCATTAGTTCCTAGTTAATAATTCCATTATCATGCAATCAGGTATAAAGTATTGCTGTTTTCAAAAGAGGGGATGTCCTAATTTTGGATTATTATGATGCTATAGTATAAGGTACAACTGCACGAGGCCTTTCAAACCTATCAACAGTTCATTATTTTAGCTAAAGTCAAATACAATCCGAATGAAGAATGTGCACAAAATATTCCAGGGAGGGGTAAATTTTACTTAAAGCGTTCGCATGTGATGGAGCAAAGCGAAAAGGTTTATCGAAAGGCGTGTTTTTATTCATTAATGTTGCAAGGGAAGGATTTTGAATATTCACTTAACTTTTTTTATAAAGAAAATCGATTCACATGAAGCTTCTTTTTTTTTTGTATAACGTGGACGGAAACTGCCCCATCCCACTGCCTCCTTCCCCTTATTACAGCCATGTGCATGAGGTCAATGGATAAATAAATGAAAGACAGTAAATACAGAAACCCCGAATTCGTCATCAGATTTTGTAAGGATTTTGTTTTGTGGAAACATAAATGACAATTGGCCCGAATATTTTCACCCACTAACCTTTCTCGCCAATAGCCAAATCCAATGCTTCTCTACCAGAATAAAAGAAGCATCTTTCCTGTGCTTCTTCTCTCGTACTTACGACATCGAGTTCTTTCAGCATACCAAACACTGAGTCGACGTGTCGGGCTTTAACCTGCATAAACAAAACTTAACAGATGACTAATGAAATTATCCCCGTTCCTACTTTTACTTTGGGGGACATCATCACAATTTCTACAAGTACATAGACCTATCGATATTTACATTCTCAATCGGTGGCCTTCTCGAATTCGTTCCATTTTTTTTTAATTAACGCCCCCCCCCAAAAAAAAAAGAAGTAACATTAATCAAAATTAAATGGATCAATGAATTTATCAAAAAAGATAATGAATCTACAATAAAGCTAATAAATCTATACAAATTGCATGTCCCCTCGGGCCCTGGGAACGATTTTCTTACTGGGGGTGCTGATGTAAATTTGAAAAGCAAAAAAAAAGTTTAACTACAAAATGTAGGTCATTTGGGATACATTTTTTTTCTTCATTTTTACACATCTTTCAGTATACCTGGGTGTGCTGCCTATGGAGAATAATACACGCAGCACCCCCTCCCACCCCCCCCCCTCCGCATTTCTTTTAAACGATTCTTTTGATTATACGAAACTCTGTTTACCTCTTCAGGGCGTCTTTCTCTCGCTGCTAAGTCCCACTGAGTGTAACCTACAATGATGTCAGGCTTAGGAAGACGCTTGCCTACTTCGACAAAGTGATCCCGTTCCTGTGAACATGGTGAAAAAAGACAACTGAAAATATTTCATCCCGGTATGACAAACTGTCAATAATGCACATTGTCATTTGAACTTTTGTATCTTTTAACTGGTTACTATAGAACAAGTGAAAACAAAACTTGCACGTTCTTCTCATCTTTTCCATTTTCAAAGTGGAAATATACACAAAATAGTAGTCCAAATGAATCAACATAATATAAATTTTCCTCCAATTTGTTCAAAATCGTAAATGTACTTTTTTAGAGTCTTTGCTTTCATATATTCATTTATATTAAAACAGATAAATTTCATTTCTTAAAAAAATGAAGAATAAGACTTATGCTTGTAAACATACTTCTGGTGACATGACAGTCTTGGGATTCACAATAAAGACATGGACATCTGAGTCTGCGCAGAAGGTTTTCACCCTGTCACCGAGCTCTCGACATTTCGTGATACCTGGGCTAGATTTACACGTATATGCATGTAAAACAGAATCGGGTAAAAAGGAATTAAGTCTAAATATTGAATATACACCTTTTTATACGTTTTGAAAAATAATCATAAAATATCGAATTTAAGACTTTTTCTATCAAATCATTATTGATGGCTATTAGGATGGAATGAATGAAATACCAGTAGAATATCTATTTATACCTATTTGGAGGGTGTATTGACTATACAATGAAACTTTGAAATTAAATTCATATCGATCTGCTTTACATGAGAGTTCTGTCGAAAGTATACATATAAACCATATTATACAGAAATGAAATAATCATCAATGACCAATTAGTGACAATTGTTTTCAGTGAAGAAATCATAAACGTTATCAATACAATGACGAAAATTTCTTGTTACACCCTTTTGAGTTCCAGTTCTAATCCCCTTGATTTTTTTACGAAAGAGAATGAACCGTACCAATCCATGATCTGAAGGTCATAATTCAGAAGGTTGTCGTTTGTTACTTCGTCACCTGACAAGTGTATTTCTATGAGATAGGTCGCATCCAAAGAGCGAATCGACTTGGCGTCGCACAGATCTTCCAAGGCCTATAGTTCACAATGAATATACAGAATCAATAATTATCTTACACATAAAGTAAAGATTTGTACCATTTATATATCCTCAAATGGGAAAAATGGGAAAGGAACTGTCATTCCATGCCAAGTGCTGAACAATATAAAATATTAAATGATAGGTAAATTTTGCGGTTATGACACCAGCGACTCATTAATGCACACAGGGCATTAACGCATAATATTATAAACAAAAAAATAAGAAACTTTATTTTCCGTTCAAGTTGGATGATTGATTTTTACTGCCTGGGTTCTCTGATATTACTTTCGGATTATTCTTTGGTCGAGTTTGGCTTTTAACAAACCTCTGAATCGAGAGGCTGTCTGTCTTCTAGGAGCGAATGAAGAGACGCTTCTTTCTCCCTACACTCGACTTCTCTAACAACAAAATAAGAAGGCGTTCGTGGGATGTCGTCATTTTCATTGTCCATTGTTGAGTTTGTGCTGCAGTTGCTGACGAAATGATTTCGTTCTTCAGGACATGAGGCGCCTTTGCTCTCAGAAACAATACCCATCTTCTCGATCTGAATGAAGCAGCTTGTCGTATCGCCCATTCCCGATGGGAGAAGTTCTCGGCCAATCATGGCGTTCAGGGTAGTTGTCTTCCCGCTACTGGTTCTGTTTGGATAACAAAAATAACTTAAGAAGATAAAGTATAAAACAATATTTGATCAGGGAATGGTATTTAAGCAAAGCACCGCTCTATCACGGGGATGACGAAATTTGTCGGATTTTATTCAATCTGTAATAGCTCTATGGTTACATTGTACTTGAACTTTATTCATTAATCATGTTAATGGCAGTAATTTAAAGGGATAGCCCGGGCTTGAAATATTTATATCGTGATACATAGAGCATGTAGAGTAGAATTCACTGAGTAAAATGCTGGAAATTCATCAAAATCGGATAACAAATAATAAAGTTATCGAAGTTTAAAGCTTAGCAATATTTTGTGAAAACAGTCGTCATGAATATTCATTAGCTGGGCTGATGATGTTACATCCCCACTTTTCGTTTTCTTATGTTATTACATAAAATCATTTTATTTTCTCATTATTTCATACTTGTGTGAATAATATGTTTCTCTTATAATGAAATAAGTTGCAGCAATGAATATATAAAGCACTAAATCAGTTGTCAATCCAAGTTTTCTAGTTCTTGGAGGGACAAATTTGAATAAACCTAATTTCATATAATAAAATACAAAAGAACAAGTGGGAATGTGACATCATCATCAGCCCACCTAATGAATATTCATGACGACCGTTTTCACAAAAATATTAAACTTTAAAATTCAATAACTATTATTTATTATCCGATTTTGATGATTTTTTTGATTTTTTTTTTTAATTCTACTCTATTTATTGAGTTATAAGTATTTTCAGCTCGGACCATCCCTTTAAAAGAATTACACTGTACTCACCCTCCAAAGAACGCCACTTTCATTTTCTTTCTAAGCAAGTCACTCGTGAGGCTCTCGATTCTCCCCTCAAGAAGTTTCATCTTCTCTAACAACGATGATGGGTCTATATCTTCATAAAAAATGGAAATAATAAAGTAATTGATGAGATACCCATTTACCAAATCTAGAACAACCATGTTTAATTCGTGGATATATCATATGCCTACAAAGTAAATTTATGCACGTTTTAACAACTATATCACAATGAAATCCATTTACCATTATTATTATTACCATTATTGACAGTAATATTTTGTTCGAATGACCAAAATAATATATATATTTTTTTAATAACAGATATATGATTATCTTTTAATAAGTTTGATTTGAAAACGTGAACCATGATTATTGGAATATCCCAAATGATTGGTTTTAAGTCCACTGCTTTTATTTTTTTTAAACAATGACTTACAGTTATTCAACATTTCCATTTGATTCGCAATACGAATATAGATATCTGGTACCTGCAGATATTGTTATTGATAAACAATAGCAAGTCCAACCCCAACAAAAAATTGACTCGACTGAATACAGAAAAAGCAATCCAGCATAATGCTGAAAATCAATATCAGATGTAAGATAAGAAAGTTTATAATACATATAATTTTCGCAAAACAGTTATATGCAAATCCTGATCGATATTCAAATGAGGGGACTGAGGATGTCACCCACCCACTAACTAAATATTTTGCATTCTTTTAAACGGAATATAATATATCTTGATACTGTACTCTTCCGGCCATTTTAGCCTTTATAAAAGGCAGCGGAAAATACAACCAACTCTAGAGAATATATAAACATACATATATGTACATGTACTAATACATGTGAATACCTATATATGAGGCTGTTTATTATTTTGTTGTGTGTATATATTCAGGCTTATTTTTTAGGCTGACTTTAAAGTAGTATGTCGCATAATAATGTATAAATGTATATATGTAAATAGAGAGGAGGTGAAAAAAAAGAGAATTAAAAAAGACAACAAAACATAATATATCTGGATATTATATTGGGAATTCCATATAGATACCATTTTCTTTCTTCTGTTTCTCTCGGATTTTTAATAAACCAAAGGTACGGCAGTACAGCGCTTATAAATGCTTTCGAAAGACACTTTATTAAAACCAATAAACTAACACCCACATCCATGAAAGGAAAACACAAGCAGGAGTACTAACTGTTAAATCTAACAAACGATGTTTAAACAAAATACTCATAAGATTTGAATATTACACAACGCCTTTCCTCGGTGAATCTATATCTCACAAACAGTGCAATATAACAAAATCGAATGTCGAGAGCTGTACAAGGGAGGGTGGAATCCCTCTCGTTTAGCCTGGCGGAAATCATCGGATATCGATGGATAGCGCCACCTCTACACTAAACTCAACCAACCAACCAACAACTCATAAACTGGGCGTTGTGGCGTGCGCTTGTAATCCAAGCTACGTGGGGAAGTTACAAATTGATGCAGAGGTTCGAGGTTCGAACCCTGGTCACGTCATTCGGATGGTGACGTTAAATGTCGGTCCCAGACGTAAATAATAATATCTGATTGATACACGTCTGACAAAACTCAAATACACACACACACACACTCTTTTCATAATTGTGAACAAGGATTTGATTTGATCGCAAAGGGTTGAATTAGGGAGATTACCATTATTGCATCAAAATTGAAATGTTCTACTATAGAATATTTCGATAAGATATAAAATATATTGTGAGTGTATGACATCATCGACTAAATCATTTGCATATTACCCATGCGAAGCGAACCATTTTTTTTACTTTCTTACTTTTTTTCACCGTTCTGCATTTTTTTATTTTCTCTATATATTTGTTTAATCCCACTTTTTTTTTTTGGGGGGGGGGTAAGTTGTTCTTTAATATCAAAATTAGGCTAATTGAGTAACAGTGACCAAGGGCTGGTAATTGTTCATGGCCAGTGCTGCAAAAAACGAATTATGATGCTAAAACTTATCTATTGGAACTGCACTTGGGGGAATCCCTTTTTATGACATCTAACTCCGACGTATTTGCAGTTATTGATATTTGTGTCCTTCCACGTAGGCACATGTGACAAACGATTTGCATGTGTTCTTGGAAGACGGGAATGCCCACACCACTGAGACGCAATATGCACCCGGTTGGGGAATTCCCGATGATGTAATTATTTATGTCAAACAAGATGTACTAAACTGTATTCGCGTGTGTTGTGATGAATTTTATATCGACGACGTCATTAATGGCTGACTAATACAAACCATGTTCACAATAATGGTGGTATAATAATAATAATAATGGATTTGTATAGCGCACGTATCCACCTTGCTGGGTGCTCAAGGCGCTCCTATATTACCCCGGCTAAACCTGCGCAAAGCTTTTAGAGGAATTACTTCCTGCCGGAACCCATTATATTAACTGAATGTTAATGAAAAATCATCCTTCCTATTACGCCAATGAGGGGCTACAATTGGACTGAGAGGGAACTAACAGCAATGAATAGATTGAATAATAATAATAATAAGGACAGGGGTGAGTGTAAATGCTCACCATCACAATGAATTAATACAGGCCAGCATAGTGGCGTAATGAAATTTGAGGGGGGCTAGATATGGCGTATAAGGTAAAATTAATTAAAATCTTGCGGGAGAGCGAAGCATACAAGCAAAATATTCGACAATTTTATTACAAATATACAATTTGCAATAGATTTTGAAATAATATTCAGAAAATCTTTCAACCTAATTTTTCATTTCTATTCTCCCTTTTTATCCTTGATCGTGTAAAATAGGGGAGGGGGCAAGTGCCCCAAGCTCCCCCACGGCCCCATCCCTACGTCACTGGGCCAGCATCCATCAGTTCCATTGAATGAAATGAATATACAGAAGAGTGATCAGATTCGCCAGGGTTTTGCATGTGACTTGTCTAGATCACTGAACTACAGTGCGTATCACAACAAGTTTACACTTAGAAATAATGCTGTAAAATTATACATTTGTAATATCCTGAAGCTTGTTTACACATTTAAACATTGGTACAGATCCCCTTAAGCAAATGACGATATAATTGTCAAAAAATCGTTCCGCTTGAATGAGCACCACTTGCTTTTTAAAAATTCGTGAAAAATGATTTGCGCAGAATTTAGAAATAGTAATGTGAAGAAAAGTAGACGTTAATTTGGAAGAGCATGGACTTTAGCTAGGATGATTGATTAAAGTAGGGTCCATGATTTGAAGATATATTTTACCTTTTTGCTTGCTTTCTAGCTCAAAACACTTCATACAGCGCCATTACACCCCCCCCCCACACACACACCCCCTAACACACGCCGAGGCCATCGTGATGATATTTGGTTTACACGGAGCTGTGATTAAAAATGACTCAGGCTTAATTTCAGGTTTGTTAATCATTGTCAAGCTTGGGAAAGGTGTGGAGAAAGGAGTATGGCATGAAACATGAAATACATATGGTCCCACTTTGAGTGATAAAAACTTTATAGTGAAAGAAATACAGGAGATGTTTGAAATAAACTTTTGTTTACAATACATTCAATTATGTCCTCAGATCCAGCTGGCACAAAGGGTAAAGGTTCTGCTTACCTGGGGTTAAATGTTAATTTGGTGGCAAATTTATTACAAAAATGTTTGAATATTTCTACTTTATTCAAATTTCCTGAAAACGAAAAAGAAATGTATGAAAAAATGTCCCACACGGTCAGTTTATTTGCGCCCTTTTTTCCTGGACAGAGCGTGGAAATGAGCATTTATTCTGCGCAAACCGATTTCTGCGCGCTTTACAAAAATGGACCCAAGAAATCAATATGTGAAAAAAATGTCCCCATATTGTCTATTATTCCATTCCTTTAACTTTTTTAAAGTGATAACTTTTTATTGATACGCACTGTATATACCACTATCATTACTACGTAGTGGCATGGAGCTGATTTGTTGATATTTGTTGATAGCTCCATGGTAATGGTATATGGTCTCTATTCACTGCGCATTTCGCAACCGATCAGCCCATGGGGAATCCCCAGAATTTTTTTGACGTAGGCAATATAACAACTCTTTTTTTTAAGCCATGTTTATCATCTATAGGTTTTCCCCAAGGGCCGCCCAAGGGAGAAAAATTTGTTCGTTCTTATTTCATTTCGATACGGGACTTTGATCAATGGCCTGTACCACATCAGTGTTGGGACTCTTCACCCAGTGATCTTCATCATGTTCATTAGTAAATGCATCGGAAGTGTTCATATAACACTGAATATTCAAATACAATGATATATAGCATATTCAAATAGAATGATATATAGCATATTCAAATAGAATGATATAAAGACACTTAAACAACTTTAAGCGATATCGATAATTTGAAAAAGTAATGATTGAGCGATAAAGACCTCATTATATATCGAATATTGAATAGGTTTCCGAATAAAAATCGATATTTAATAAAATTTCAATACATTAGGTAAGAAATGCTGCAAGATAAAAATGGAATATCGATGATAAATAAAGGAATGTGTATAGGCCTATTGATAAAGATATCTTTATATATTTCCTTTTATAATGTATATTGCTTGAAAGTGGAGGGGGCTGAGCCCAAAGTGATTAGGGCTGACCATGCACGTCTATTGAAAAAGTGGGGGTGAGCGCCCCCCCCCCCCTGGTTCCCCCGGACCCTGTGATATATAGATTCATAAAGACATAGACCTCACTTGCGTTTCTTGAATTATTTTTGTGGTTCTATAAAATGTATTCATGAAAAAATTAATCTGGGCCTTGTCTTCAAATCAGGAACAAGTATAAATATAATGTTTAATGGCAGAATAAAACTTATAGTTAATTGTTTATAATGAAAAGGCAACGATTTGTGAAAAGCAAAGCAATAATATTTTTGATAATTCGACTGTTACCAGGATGGTCGAGATGCGAAAGTACAATGCTCACCTACGTCATTTTCAGGTTTCAATTCTTCCAGCTCGGATTTTATTCTCGTAATGAGATGACCGGTGACATCATAGATTAATCGTTGCTCTCTCTTGGCCTTGGCGAACTTTTCGAGATGAGCTTCTGACGAGTCCAACCTTGAAGTATCCATCACTTCTTCCATACCTACCTTTCTAATCATATATCATTAAAACTATCATTGAACCCCTGATTTGGGGTTCAAAAATTGAATCCTGCGGTTGGGGTTCATTTTTGCATCCTGCAGGTTCAAAACTGCACCCTAAATTTTAAATTGAACCCCTAGGGATGCAGTTTTGAACCAAAAATGAACCCCAACCGCAGGGTTCAATTTTTGAACCCATAGGGTGCTGATTTTGCATCAACCTTTCGGGGTTCAATTTTGAACCTTTATTTCTTAGTGTGCAGGGTAGCTACTTCAGTTCCAAAAATTCCTGCAGCAGAGTCTCGAGAACACCTAGAATCTTACTGCACTGTGTAATCTTACATGCATTTGTGTAAAATGACAGAAAATTTGTATTTGTTTTTGTAGCCTTACAAATTTATTGGAATAAAACTTTTCTCCCCTTTTTTTTAACAGACCTGTTCTGTAAAATTGTAGAAACAATTGAAGAAATATTTCTTGTTCTAAATATTTACAGAATAATTTGGTAATTTCTTTCTGTAAAACCTATTTTTAATTGTTCTTCTGAAAATCTTCAGTTTTTTTCAAACAGTGAATGACTGTCTTTCTTCTATCTATCTCCCATCTATCTATCTATCTTTCTTTCTCACTCACTCTCCCATCACTCTTTCCCTCCTATCTCTCCCGAAAATCAACGTTACTTATTACTATTATTATTATTTGGTCATTCTTCTCTTTAATTGTGTTTCATCATTTTCCGCAGACTTATATCATTGTACTCTTAACGATTATGTGAATTTTTGTTTCATCTCATATTTTGTTTTCCCTATCTGTACTTCCATTATTTCATCTTGGAGGTTTTACTCTTCATGAAAGTCTACTTCTAGTTGATGTCTCCTGTTATCTTGAATTTCTCAATATACCTACTCACTTGACAATACACATCTCATCGTTTTATACCTCTGAGTCAACTTTCATTTATCATCGTCTTCACTCTCTGAAATGAATTATTTCACTATTTTCAACATCAAACCTCACTAACTCTGTACGTGACACTTATACTATATTGTCATTATCATCAGTACTACAAACTTTTCACCATTTATGCCAACATCATAGACTGTTTTTACATTTTCTTTATTTAAAAAAAATTGTCATCACGATCTCGTCTTTCAATATGACTTAATGGGGGGATTCGAACAGAAGAAAAGTCTTCTGTAAATATACGGGGGAAAATATTGGTGAAGGTTTGTAGAAAAAAAGACCAAATATTACAAAAGATATTAGAATCTGAAGTTTATGGTTTGTGACATCACATACGAGCAGTTGAATCATTGTAAAAAAGAATAAAATGCTAGTATTTTATCGCTTTTTTGACCGCACGATATATTGAAGAACTGCGCCTATATGACGTCAGGTATGAAAACATTAAAATTCTAATAACATTATAATTTTTCTAATGTTTGATAGGTTTTCCCAAACCTTCATTAATTTTTTGTTTATCAATAAACTTTTCATCAGGGCGAACTCCTCTTTCATCTGTTAACTATTGTAATACAGAATAACTATCTGACTTGATACTTTCATACTGTACAGTTTTGGCTAGTATAATTTTTTTACATTATTAATCTATAAATGGGTTAGAATAATGATCATTCACGCCTGCAAAATTACAATTGTTAGAAGAGAGCGTATAGGAAATCGCATTCAAATTTATATTAAAGATATTAAATAGTGAAATAACATATTAAACATGTTCATTCATTTATCGTAATCGTTGTGGTAAGCTAGAAATAAGACATCAAGATAATAAAGAAACTTTGAATCTCAAGAAGGATTTGAGTTATATCATTATAGTTACATTTATGATATAAAAATGATGATTCATTATGAACTCACAATGGGCCATAATGACTCCATAACGTCGTCATTAAATTACTGCATTCTCATTGGCCTTGAAAATCAAAGAGAAACAATTTAATATCATATTAACATTGAACCCTATACTTTAAAAACCAATACAGCGATCCCACCCATGAAAATTATTTGTGTTCGGTGTATTAATAATGCAATCTGTTGTATGGAGCAAAGTGGCTCAATCATAGAGGGCGCCCGACTGGTTGCTGATATAGGCCTAATAGCATTGGAGCTGCAGAAACTACTTGTACTTTGGACTGCGGGGATGATAACGATGAACATGAAGATTATTATGATACTGTTGATGATAATGATGGATTTAGAGATGATGTTGTTCTATGATTACAACTGATGTAATGGCGGTGATGATCTTGATAAAGACTAGATGTTGTTGATAGCAGGAATCACTGGATTGCTATATGGAGTTTCAAGTTTGCTATGGAGTTTCACAAGGTAGCACATAATAATGGACTATTACGCCCTTATTCTCAGCAGTAGTGTAATGAGGCAATAATTTTGAGGGGGGGGGGCAGTCATGGTCTATGGAGCAAAATAAATTTGTACAAAGATAAGTTTTAACATACCATTGAGAAAAATATATCACTGACATTTCTCCATGATTTTCCCGTTCTGTTTATTCCTCTTTTTTTGTTCTTGGTTGTGAAAATGTTGATGAGGGGGCATATTCTCCAATGATGCAAAGTATAAAGACTGATTTCTGTGATAAGAATGAAAAAATGCAAAGCTCCCTTTTCATGATATTATGGTAATGATAGCGAGTAGTCCTTTGCCTACTTGGAGATTCCCATGTTCGTATACGTTAAGTTTACCCGATTTTATTAAGTCTCCTTTAAAGATATGGAAAATATTGCCCCCGAAATGTTTTATAAATGGTATTTATTTGAGCCATATCATCAGTAATTGATTGATTGATTGATTAACAATGTACATCTATGAAAAAACGCCTATAGAAATCTACAAAACTACATCAATTAAGTCTAGACAACTAAATTTACACGAAGAATTTTACATTAACTTGCAGTTAGAGGTAGGCGTATATTTTACATTAACTTTACATTAACTTGCAGTTAGAGGTAGGCGTATATTTGCAAACCCCCCCACCCCCTCCACACCGCTTCAAAAAAGATACCAGGAACTGACACCCCATTCACGCCAGTATAATGTTAAAGATGTTTTGATTGGTTTGTGATCAAAGTCATATTTAAAAGTAACTTGAATCAAACAATTCAGAAATGATCTCATCACAGCCAATGGAAAAGTGGGAGGGATATACATTCTTCCATCCTCGGCGATTGACACCAGTCCGAAACAATAGTGTAAAATAAATCCTTATATTCGAGATACATATTGAATTAATACTTGATGTTTTGACAGAAAGAAGTCTTGAAGATGTACCAATGTTCAATTTTTTATTTATTTATGTATTGTATTTTAACTTATTATTTGTTTTAATTTCATTTATTTATTTTTTATTTACCTATTTTATTTATTTATGTTTTTTTTTTGGGGGGAGGGGCAATTGGTATTTTGGCTAATGGCAGAAAACCTTGTCTGGTGAAGTGGTTAAGAGGTGTTTGTTTTATCATATTAATATCAAATTGTCACTGAACTCATATTGATTAATGATAATATTATCAACAAACCGACAATGTTGCCCGATGTAGCCATTTCCTCTCCAATGTTTTAAATTCATAACGAGAAATATAAGCATTTAATAGACTGTAAAAAGGTTACACGGGAATTGGCTTAAAAAGGAACATGGTATAATCGTAACAAGAGTCGAACAACATTTGTGATCTGCCCACTAGACTAATCAGTTATTGACATTCCCGGACACTTCTGCATCTGATCTGCCTCAATCCTGTAAGGAAAAAAAAGTGATTAAATGATTGAATTTTAAAGCAAAAAAAAACCACCTTTTGTTAACTATTAGTGCCCGAGTTACATTTTTCTATTATCATTGGATGCGCCAGAAGCACAAGAGGGCGTGTGTTCAGCAACTGGTAGGATAGTCTGACAGTTCAAGAGTTCTATCGACCAACCTAATCATCACTATCAATCATCAATGATGTCGATGAACTAAATGCACATAAATATGACAATGGCCCGTGTTCTGAACACGAGTTTAAATAAAACCCTGGTTCAAAGTTGTGGTTTAACTATAGAGTGCCAATTGGAGCACAAATCCCTTACAGTACACATTCAGTTTATTAACTCATATGACTCCCAAATTGTTCATAAATGTCTGGGAATTATAACTGAAGTATTTTTTCTTCATTATGAAAGCAAGCAAAAAGAAAACAAAATAGTAAACATAAGAAATATACAATACAAACATAATTTTTGAATTTTGGCACCCTATAATTTTTTTTAGGGCAGAGTTAGACAGTGGTCTAAGTTAAACCTGACATCAGACTACGGGCCATTGTGCTTGTGGCAACAACTTATTTAAAAATTCTCACGTGTTGCCTTATTCCATTAAGCTAAACAGGTGCATTTAAAACCTATCAATTTGCTTCATTTCATTAACTTAAATCGATGGATTCTAACTTAAGTTCGATAATAAAGTGATGTTTACGTTCTACAAAATGGAATACATTATTGATTATCGCTCTTCTTCTGTGCCGTATTCACAAACTTTGGTTAATAATTTTAGGTCTCTAAACGTAAGATCTATGAGTAAAGGCTTCGTAGAAAGCATTTTCTGCAACTTACTTGAGTTTGGAGAAACTTTCGGAATGTTTCATCAGTGTAGAAAGTTTCTCTTCCAACTTCTCTCTCCGTGTCTGAAGACTGTCGCGTATTTCTTGAACGCATGTCTTCATATAATATTCATCGGTGTTATCACAGAATCTGCCAAAATATAGGTCGTGATTTCTCAGGGCTGAATTTCGCTTAGGATTTCATTCCGTTACAAATTTTTCATCTTTTTATAAAGCATGGTAAAGGATTCTATAGCACATAGGCCTAACATATTCAATTTTTTTTATTCCATTTTACTCATTTGATGAACTAAGAAATCTAGAAAAAGGTGCTAATTACACCCAATCAGTATGATAACATTACAAAACAATATTAGCGAAAGCAAAATTTGAATAGAACCATATTTAACGACTTAGAAGAATAAATTGAAAATTCTCTCAATCAAAATAACAGCATGTTCACGTTTGGTGTACAACCAACGTCCAGATAAGATGTAGGCCATATTTTGATCCAATCACTTTGCCTATAGCTTATAAGTTATAGTTGGTCTAATTGCTAGAATACTAAATAATCACTAAAATTAATCATCCTTGATCTTTTACCATTAGTTCGTCTTAGACGAATCGAAAGTGAACAAAAAATTATTATACTTCGCAAAAATTTAGTTCAGCAAAACTAGATATCACACGAAATGTTTATTAGGTTCCGTAAAACTTAGGCGAAGTATACAAACTGGTTGTGAGCAAAATGAAATTGATCCATAGTGTTGAAAAAGAGAAGAAATTACTGTTAGGACATCGGCGTTCTGCCCCCCCCCCCTTATTTTTCACGACCAAGACCAAAGGACTCCATGGAAGAACAGTGGTATTTTATTAATACCGCTGAAATGGGCCATCTTCCATTATGATCCATATGATCTGTACGTTATATTAAACTACAATTGACTGTTAATTAGATCGAGCGGTTAAAACCAAGGCGATGGTGTGCCAAATTTACTCACTCTTCTACTAGTTCGTGACAGTTTTGTCTCACATGAGGACAGATCAAGGAATCTTTCTGTAAAGCAGTAAGCTTCTGTAGTTTCTGCTCAATGGAAGCCCTTATCCATCGCCGAACATGCATGAAGAAAACCCCCGTAGTAGCAGCCATGCCGCGAATTATGACGTTGCGTTCAGCGTCGGTTTCCACTGCATGAAATAATGAAATAATTCTGAAAATATTATTTTTGGTGTCCTCGAAATGTATCGCAATAGAGAGGGGTGTTGCACCAAAAATTGTCGCCCCGTGCAAAATTTGACACTTCAAATTGCCACCCCTGCATAAATTGTCGTCTGGTTGTAGTCGAAACGGAATTAAACCATGTATAGGATGAGGTTAAACGGCCATTTGCCAAATCGGGTTTAGTCCAAATCGCAATTTACCTTTGGGGAGGCTAATATATAGCACGGCAGTAGATCCCGTGGAAAATTCGGTTTTTTTTCCACATGGTCTAACAACAGTTGGACGAATTCTCCGTTTGTCTAATAACACGCGGGCTTAACCCATTTGGTCTACTAACAATTTGGTCTAATTTGCAATTGGTCTAATATATATACTTGGTCTAAATATTATTTGGTCTAATGACCAATAATAGCCAAATGGTCTTATTGTATCTGCGACTCTTCATGACCTATTTTGTTTGATAAGTGTTAAGTGAAATGGGGCGACAAATTGTGTTGTCCCCTCCTCCAAAAATTGTCGCCTAAATGAGGCGACAATTTGTGGTGCAACAGGGGGTGATGAGTTCTGGTACGGATCATACCCTTCCCTCTGTCTGGGGCAGTGCCGTCATAATTTTGGGGGAGATGGTTGATGAAAAGTACCGATGATATAGTATGTCTAACCAATCAAGTGGGCATGGTGGCTCAGTGGTAGAGCGTCCGACCGAGTCATACCAAAGACTTATAAAAATGGGACCTTCTGCCTTCTTGCTAGGCGCTCAGCATTTAGAATGTAGGACTAATAACATATTATGTTATGCAAGGCCCGCTGGTAGAACAGTTTCCTAACTGAAGTGGCAACAATTGGTAAATAAAACTAGAACTGCAATCGTTTCAGAACGATGTGCATGCATTGACGCCTCTGATTTAATAGAGGGCAAGAAACAGAAAGAGATAGAAAGAAAACTGTAGATGATATACATTCTCAAAATATTAGAGGGCGCTATTTCTTAAAGGAATGGTCACTGATGCGTAAAACACAGTTAGATTATGTGAAATGATACAATTGGCAAACCCTGAAAATATGAGACAAAAATAAATTCAAAGGAAGTTATGGCAATTCAACTATTTTAAGACTTTGCAATAGAGGGCGCTATTTCTAAAGTTATGGTCACTAATTATGGATAACATGTCTACCAAATTAGAATGAATTTTGATGAGGAACGGTGGCAGGGGAGGACTAACAAATATTACATGTTAATCAAATTGGATATTAGCACATTTTGCTGTCCATAGGAAGTTACATTCTCGAGTAAAATTTTTTAGACCATATTGGCGGCCCATACGTGGTTGTTGAAAATGTGTGCATTGTGAGCAGTATACCATGTGTTCAGATTGACTTATCTTGAAATTTTCTGTTGTAACCTATGTCGTATTTGGTATCACTGGAAAGAGTATTCCAATGCGGTGACATTGATACCACTTTTATTTGTGTGGAAGCAATAGACCGGAAGTAAATGCCATATAAAGAAAGACATTAAAAATGAAGGTTTATCACAATAATTTTAAGCTACCGTCAGCAATTTGTTAGTTTCTGTTACAAAACATTAACGAACTGTTTAAGTATATATCAATACTCATATCTGCCAAGTTAAAAAGAATAAGCTTCAATAATAAGGAAATAAGAGCAAGTTGAAGTTGTGCTGGCAGTAAAGTGCATTTTTGGGTATTTTGCTGATTTTCGGGAGCATTTTTGAGATATTTCGTCAGTTGTAAGGTATATATTTTTTTAAATGGCATGAAAGGGCATATCTTGAAGACCCTAAATCCAAGAAAGGGTACGGGTTTGGCCATGCATGACGCAATGAGGGGCATTCAAAGGTAAGCGTTTTTGAAACTTTAGAGGGCGCTATTTCAATGACGGAAGATCAATGATGCGTGAAAACTTAGTAGCATGTATGTTATGATACCGTGATCAATTTCTAAAAGAATGAGTGCAAAATGAATAAAAACAGAAAAGTTACGGCCATTTTACGACTTTTAGACATTACATTTCAATAAATATGAAGTTTTTGAAGGAAGGCTATTTCGGATTTGAATTTAAGACATGAAGATGGCATTTTGAAGGTCAAGTTATACGTCGCAGATGATGGAGCAACTCTTTGACTATCTATAGCAATTTGTTAGAAGTCTGTAGCATGCAGGATAACTGAGATATGAAAGAATGAAGAATGGTATGCAAATGGACTTGAAATTGACAAAATGGCGCCTGGATGGTCATGCATGAGTGATTTTGGAAAATGGAAGACGAGAGGCACAACTAGGGATGCTGGACAACATGTCTACCAAATTTGGATGAATTTGGATAAGGGACGGAGTCAGGGTAGAGCTAACAAAACCATGTGTTAAACAAATGGGATTTTGGTGGAAGAAGAAGAAGAAGAAGAAGACTAGAACTGCAATCGTTTCAGAACGATGTGCATGCATTGACGCCTCTGATTTAATAGAGGGCAAGAAACAGAAAGAGATAGAAAGAAAACTGTAGATGATATACATTCTCAAAATATTAGAGGGCGCTATTTCTTAAAGGAATGGTCACTGATGCGTAAAACACAGTTAGATTATGTGAAATGATACAATTGGCAAACCCTGAAAATACGAGACAAAAATAAATTCAAAGGAAGTTATGGCAATTCAACTATTTTAAGACTTTGCAATAGAGGGCGCTATTTCTAAAGTTAAGGTCACTAATTATGGATAACATGTCTACCAAATTAGAATGAATTTTGATGAGGAACGGTGGCAGGGGAGGACTAACAAATATTACATGTTAATCAAATTGGATATTAGCACATTTTGCTGTCCATAGGAAGTTACATTCTCGAGTAAAATTTTTTAGACCATATTGGCGGCCCATACGTGGTTGTTGAAAATGTGTGCATTGTGAGCAGTATACCATGTGATCAGATTGACTTATCTTGAAATTTTCTGTTGTAACCTATGTCGTATTTGGTATCACTGGAAAGAGTATTCCAATGCGGTGACATTGATACCACTTTTATTTGTGTGGAAGCAATAGACCGGAAGTAAATGCCATATAAAGAAAGACATTAAAAATGAAGGTTTTGCACAATAATTTTAAGCTACCGTCAGCAATTTGTTAGCTTCTGTTACAAAACATTAACGAATTGTTGAAGTATATATCAATACTCATATCTGCCAAGTTAGAAAGAATAAGCTTCAATAATAAGGAAATAAGAGCAAGTTGAAGTTGTGCTGGCATTAAAGTGCCTTTTGGGGTATTTTGCTGATTTTCGGGAGCATTTTTGAGATATTTCGTCAGTTGTAAGGTATATATTTTTTTAAATGGCATGAAAGGGCATATCTTGAAGACCCTAAATCCAAGAAAGGGTACCGGTTTGGCCATGCATGACGCAATGAGGAGCATTCAAAGGTAAGTGTTTTTGAAACTTTAGAGGGCGCTATTTCAATGACGAAAAATCAGTGATGCGTGAAAACTGAGTAGTATGTATGATATGATACTGTAATCAACTCCTGAATATATGAGCTCGAAATGAATAAAAACAAGAAAATTATGGCCATTTTACGATTTTTTTACTTTACATTTTAATAAATATGAAGTTTTTGAAGGAAGGCTATTTTGGATTTGAATTTAAGGCATGAAGATGGCATTTTGAAGGTCAAGTTATACGTCGCAGATGACGGAGCAACTCTTGGACTATCTATAGCAATTTGTTAGAAGTCTTTAGCATGCAGGATAACTGAGATATGAAAGAATGAAGAATGGTATGCAAATGGACTTGAAATTGACAAAATGGCGCCTGGATGGTCATGCATGAGTGATTTTGGAAATTGGAAGACGAGAGGCACAACTAGAGATGCTGGACAACATGTCTACCAAATTTGGTTGAATTTGAATGAAGGACGGAGCCAGGGTAGAGCTAACAAAACCATGTGTTAAACAAATGGGATTTTGGTGGAAGAAGAAGAAGAAGAAGATTACGGAATAGGAATATGGAACAAGAACAATGCATTGTCGCCATTGGGCGTCAATGCAAAGAAGAAGATTACGGAATAGGAATATGGAACAAGAACAATGCATTGTCGCCATTGGGCGTCAATGCAACAATATCAAAATGAGTGAAATTCCTGTATAGTTTAAGTAGGCCCTAATGATTGATCAATCTAAAGCAAAAAAACATCAAATTACACGAGTTTATATTATGATTATTTGGCTATCTGAAGAAAAGGCGGTAGATCGTAGCCTTGTGGGAGTTGGCTAGGAAGTGATTGGTGGTGCGTATTGAGAGACCATCGCTGTGTAGGCCTACTTCCCGCCTTGGCTATCACGATTGGACGTCGCGATGTCCTCCAGAAAGTGCACCCCAAGCTGCTGAGATCCGTACAACTACAGGTAATTCCCTGTACAGTGATCTGTAGATCTGATGCGTGGATCATCTGCCGATTTTGTCATCCCTAAATTTCCCTACTTTCATGACATTCGCAGTGGATCAATCTTCCATCACGTGTGAAGATGGGTCTCCCTTTGGTACTAACCTGAACTGAGACGTCGACGAGTAGTGGCAAACGAAGTCCAAACAGGGCGGACAGTAATCTCAGACAATACCCTCTTTACAGCTGCTTTGGGAATCGGAGATCCAAGGATAGAGCTCGTACTCTGTTCGTTCTCGTCCTGGTTTTCAAGATAGGTCCCAGGTGTGTTGTGAGGAAAATTAGTCATGTGCTTCAGATAAGATTCTATAGTCAACAAAATAACCAAATACTTTTGTTTGATCCCGGTGTTTGATACAATATATGTTTCTATATATGAATATGGAAATTGTTCAATTTTTTCATATTTCTATTAATTGAAATCAATAGCATCATATACAATAGTTGTTTACGGTGTGTTTGAATTAGGAAAAGTATAAAACAAGCACTTGCACCTGCTCATAAACTCATATTCCTAAAATAGGAATTATATGTATATATAATATATGTATATATATATATATATATATATATATATATTCATTTATACCCCTCAAAAAAAAATTGGAAATTTGAGTTTGGCCATTTAATTTCTCCCAACCCCCATCACCACTGAAACAAAAGAAAGTGACTTTCATTATTGTGTCATTTTGCAACTTTTGAATTTGACCTTGCCCCACATTTTAAGGCACTGCACCTCCATGTGAACCATAATCATATCATACACGGTATCATTTAAAGAAAATTAAATGATCCATTTATTGGTATCAACATTAATATTCAATAAAACCGAGGAGGGATTATCGATCAAAGTCATGTATAAATAAAGATTTGGAGGTAAAATATTCAGCCGAAGTAGGAGACCAACTTTTCAAATAACAACGTTTACCCAAGTTTACCAGACCGGTTTCTCACATTTCCGTATGGGCAGGAGGCATTCTCTGAAATTCTGTATAGGTTGGCGGGAGAGTACACTGTTTAAAAAGCCTGATTTTACATACAAAAACAAGATTTTGCAGAAAGCAATGACAATATCATTCTGTAAATTCATAAATTGTAGAATTTTTCTACAATTTAACAGAACATGTCTGTTTAAAAAGGGGGAAGGGAGTTTTATTTAAGGAAATTTGTAAGGTCCCATACACAAAATACCCATTTCCTAAATTTTACACAATATAATGAAAGATTACGCAATCTAATAAGAGTACAAGTGTTCCCGAGATTATGCTGCAGGAACTTCTTGTTTTTAAGGATAACTGAATTTTCTAACAGTGTATAGCTTGTTATCACATGATATGACATGGAAAATACGTTAGATTAACAATTGGGGCGCTAACATCCATTTACTTGCCTGACCACCCGGTAATAGAGCGATGTTATACAGTGCGTATCAAAAAAAGTTTACACTTTGAAAAAATCCTGTAAAATTATACATTTGTAATATCCTGAAGATTTTTCCACTTTTTAACATTGGTACAGATCCATTTAAGCAAATGACGATATAAATATCGAAAAATATTTCCGCTTGAGTGAGCACCGCTTACTTTTGAAAAGTTAGTGAAAAATGATTTGCGCAGAACTTTGAAATAGCTATGCGAATAAAACTAAACCATTATCTTGAAGAACACGTAGAATTTAGCAAGTAAAATTGATTTGAAGATATCTTTGACCTCTTTTAACTTGTTTCCTTGCCCAATACACTTCGAAGAGTGCATTACGCCTCGCCCCACTCCCCCCTCCCCCACACACCAAGGCCATCAAGACGATATTTGATTTACACTGAGCTGTTATTTACATAAAATGAATTAGGATTGATTTTCAATTTGTTAATGATTGTTAAGCTTTAATTGGGAAAAGTGTGGAGAAACAAGTATTAAATAAAAAATTAAATGTCAACCCACTTAAAATAATAAAAAAAAACTTAGTGAAAAAGTGCTGGAGATGTCTGATGTAAACTTGTGTTCAGATTCAATTATGTCCTCAGATCCAGCTGGCACAAAAAGGGTAAAAGTTGTTCTTACTAAGTGTTGAAATTTCAATTTGGGTGGCAAATTTGTTTTAAAATGCTTGAATGTATCTGTTTTATCTTAATTGACTAAAAGTGCAAGGGAAATGTAGGGAAAATTTATCGCAGGGTAAGTTTGATTTCGCCCTTGACACTGTGTGAAAACGAGCATTTCTGCGCAGATTTCTGCGAGCTTTACAAAAATGGACAGTGCTCACTCAAGTGTAACATTCTGTCAAAACCTTTACTTTCATTGGATAGATGAGAACCAAACCCAAGATTATATGTGAAAAAATTACTCACATAATGTATATTTTTTAATTCCCAGAGCTTTTTCAAAGTGTAAACTTTTTTTTGATACGCACTGTATAAAGTTCCTTAAGGTCAGGATAGTGTAGTGTGGCCGGGGGTTCTAACAGGTCTTCCTCGCAGTCATAAGCAAGCCAACCCAAAAATAAAGATGTTGACCAAATGTAGTGTAGTAGGGTTCTGATTTATTGGTCTGCAATGCAGACCTCACTAGGCATTGCCTTCACAAATTATACATTCAAATATATTCAAAATGAAAGTCACATGATAAATTCAACCAATAGAGAAACAGAGAATGGAAGAATCCAGAAAAGTGGAAGAACCAAGGGTGAAAGGTGAACCATTGAGGATGAGATAGGATGATATGAATGAAGAAGAATGTTCTGAATGTAAATGAGAAAATGACAATAGAATCATGTGAAGCTGTATGGAGTTGGAATGGCAATGGAATGATGTGATGAAGAAACTAAGGAATGAGAGAAACAGGTGTGTGACAAAGGTATAGAAATATCAGTGAAGAGAAGTATGGAAAGCTAAGTGTGAAATAAACAATTACTTTTCAAGGTTCAAGGTTCAAGGTTTTTTATTCATATCAAGCATACCACACTTTCAACAGTGTCAACAATAATATTATACAAAACAAACAATAATATCATACAATACAAATTATTATAGGTAAGCATAAATAAATGTCGTGAAATATGAAAAGTATACTTAATATATTAGAAAAAAAGTACTAAAATGCATTCTTGTAAATTGTTGTAATATAATGACAGTGAAAGAAAATGTGAGGTGAAGATATGGGGAGCCAAAAGTAAAAGCAGAGCTTGTTGGTTGAAGGCTCCAAGGAATATGCAGTGAGAGTCCCGTAAAAATATCAATACGACAAGAGAGGAATAAATAAAAGGGCAAACAAAAAGTAAACAAAAACTAGGGATACACAAATACATAAATGATGAGTAGGAAGAAATAAGAGTAGAAAGCAACAAATTGAATTGAATTCGAGCCTGTAGGAAAATGGAAATAAACATTGCTAAGAGTGGGAAATGGAAAATTTATGGCATAAGGCAGCAATAAGATGAATGGACATCTTCCAAGGATTAAGACAACCCACGCGCGACGACGATAGAGGAGCAATGAAAGAATAAGACATAAAAAAAAATAAATTTGGTATAAACCCGTAGAGCAAATGGAATGAGGCTATAACTAATTAAAAAGGTACACAACTGTGTTTGTACTAAGTATAGTCCTTTAGAAGATGGTGTTTCAGCTTTCGTCGAAAGACATATATTGAGGGTGAATGTAAAAGATCATCATGGAGGGCATTCCAAAATTTAGGGCCTGTAAAAGTGATATTCCTTTTGGCAAATGAAGTTCTTACACGAGGAAGATGAAACAGATTACTTTGCCGAGTAGGATATCCATGGACACTGCTATTTTTTGAAAAAAGGGAGGCAATAACAGAAGGTATATCATTGGCATTTAACTGATACATAAAGATTCCTAAGTTATAGGTATAAAGATCAGTAATACGAAGTAGTTTGTTTTTTAGAAATAATGGAAATGTATGAGATAGGTAACCAACACAATTAATATTTCTGATTGCACGTTTCTGGAGTAATAAAATCCTATCAAGCAGGAATTTTGCCCCATTGCCCCAGGCTAAAATACCATAGTTGAGATAGGATGATATGAGAGTAAAGTATAGTGATAATAGAATATGGTGAGGAAATTCATGTTTCAGTTTATTTAAAACTCCCGCGTTTCGAGACAGCAACTTACATAAGTAGTTCACGTGAGTCTTCCACGATAAATTAGAATCTATATATATGCCAAGGAATTTTGTTGACTCGACTAAGTCAAGAGGAATATCATGTATAAATAAATTGCCAGGAAGTGTTGAAAGTGAATTACTGAAGAGCATGTAGTGAGTTTTGTTAAGATTTAGAGATAGTTTATTGGCATTTATCCAACTTTGAACCATTTTTAACTCTTCATTAACAATATCAAGGAGAGTTTGAGGGTTGTGATGGGAGTAGAATATGTTGGAGTCATCCGCAAAGAGGATGAATGACATGATTTCAGAACAATATTGAAAGTCGTTTATATAAAGAATAAAGAGCAAAGGCCCTAATAGCGATCCCTGTGGAACGCCACAGGATATTTGTCTAAAGTAGGAATCCTCACCATTAATACTCACAAATTGGTTGCTGTCCGATAGGTAGCTCCTGAACCACTCCAAGGCCTTTCCTCGTACACCATAATTGCTCAGTTTGTACAATAATATATCATGGTTGATGGTATCAAAGGCCTTGGAGAAGTCCAGGAAAATTCCAACGGTATGAAAAGATTTATCGATTGCGCGGCTAACTTTATCCAAAAATAGAAGAAGGGCATGAGTTGTAGAATGATTTTGTCGAAAACCAAATTGGGTATCGGATAAGATTTCATATTTTGTAAGAAATTTCACTGTGCGAGCATAAATCAGTTTTTCCAAGATCTTGGAAAGTGCAGTTAAAAGTGATATTGGGCGGTAGTTTCCGAGGTCTTCTTTACTACCCTTTTTGAAAATAGGTATAACTTTTGCAGTTTTCATTTTTTTCGGCACAGTTCCATTAGACAATGATAAATTAAAAACATATGTTAGGGGAGATAAAATTTCTGTAATTGTTTTTTTTAGCAAAGAGTTGGATATACTATCGAACCCAGCACTTTTGTTTATTTTCAGATTGTTGACTATGTCAAAGACTTCATGCTCAAGAATTGGATCTAGAAACAGCGTTTGAGGGTTTGGCGTTTTTAAGAACTGTTTGAAATTACAATTTGATTCAGAGACATTTCGCGCCAAATTTGGGCCAATGTTGACGAAGTAGTTGTTGAATTCCTCAGCAATTGCAAGAGGATCCTGTACTTCGGTTTCATTTACTAGAATTCTGGAAATAGGAGTTGAGACTACCTTGGTTTTCAAGACATCATTTATAACTTTCCACGTCTTTTTTAAATCGCCTTTGTGAGCATCGAATTGTGAGGAGTAATAGTTCTTTTTAGCTAGTCGCAATGAAGTTGTTAGAATATTACGATATCTAGTATACTTAGATTTGGTTGTGGTGTTTGGAGTAGTTTTGTATTTATAAAAGAGGTTGTTTTTTTTATTTATAGATTTGAGTAGCGATTTGGTAATCCACGGAAGCTTAGGAGTTTTTTTATAGTTAGAAACATGGCTTCTGCGGAATGGAATAGAAGAATTAAGGTTATGCATGAAGATATCCATAAAGTTATCGAAAGACGAATCAGCATTGTCTGTGGCATATACAGAGTTCCATTCAGCAACAGCAAGTGCCCTAATAAAATTGTTAACGTTATCCTCCGAAAAGTTGCGGGTCTTAATGTTGTTGGCTGATGCAGGCAGACAGGGTGAGATTGGATATGATATTAAGTTATAAACAGGAAAATGGTCCGAAATGTCGCTGACTATAATCCCAGATTTTACGTTATTTGTTTTATTAACAAAAATATTGTCAATTAGAGTAGCTGATGATTCAGTTATTCTAGTAGGTTTGGTAATAGTTGGGACGAATGAATAAGCAAGTAGCAAGTCAAGGAAGTCTTGACAGTCTGAGTTTTCATGATGCTGGAGGAGATTAAGATTAAAATCACCCATAATTGCACAGGATTTGTTAGTAAGAGAGCAGGAAGATAATATATGGTGTATAGATTCAATGAATTCGCTAGAATTAGAATGTGGAGGTCTATATACTACTCCAACTATCATATTACCCTTGCTTTTTAATTTAATTTCAATGAAGATAGTTTCTAATGCATCAGATATTTGCGTCAACTCTTCGATGACTTCAAAGTTAAAATCAACCGGGACATAAATTCCCACTCCACCACCTCTTTTGCCAATGCGACTAGAAGAAACAAAGTTAAAACCATTCATAGAAAAATAAGAGGATGGAGTGTCTTTAAGCCAAGTCTCACTAATTCCTAAGATAGAATGATTGAACTTTAGCTGCTTTGTGAAAAAATCCAAACGATCAAAGTTTTTGTTGAGACTTCTGATGTTAAAATGTAAAAAGAGAATATCATTGCCGGAAACAGATTCCAAAGTTGAGAAAAAATTGTTCTCTGTTACATGGTTTGATGAAAAGGAATCGAATGGAGTGTCTTCTGCATCAAAGTCAAAAAGAAGTTCAGGTGTTTCAAAGTTAAGAGAGCTGTTGTCAAGCGAATTACTAGAGGACTGGTTAGTATGCATATACGGTACATTAGATGAGGTACTACACATGGATGTGTAAGAAAAATTTGTCAGTTTTAAAAGTTATAAATTGAAGGAAATCCATAACTAAATGGACAGAAGTAAAAAGAAATCCATTCGCAATATATGGGGAAGTTATCACTAACATATCGTGGCGCGTGGGAAGTAAAGTAAATTGTGGGTAAGCAATTGGCAGTGTTAATAAGAGTTGCTTTTCCGTTACGAAGGAAGGACGTCGATACTCAAATAGAGGGAAGGGGGCAGGCTGGAATAAACATAGCGAAGTATACTTGAACAAAGAATAAGGTGAATAAAATGGTACTAAAAATAAGATCATGAATAAGTAAAAATATTGGTATTGATATAAATAACAGGACAAGCACTGCATATTGAGTGATGGCGCACTCTAATTCAAGCACGAGCGAGCTGGACTACTGCCATTAAGAATAAATTATTAGATGATAATAAGACGCATTATACACTGCAAAAGAAAAGAACGAAGTGCCAACCCAGCATCCACAGCGCCTGCATAACGACTGCACCGCGAGCGCCGATCCGCCGGGTCAGAAATTTAAAGGGAAACCAAACGATCGGAACGAGCCGGCCCGTGCCGAAAAGGACAAATCAGAGAACGAGAACCAGGAAAGTCCGAGAGAAATCGGACAAGCACTGAGAGAGCTATGGGCACCCAGATACCGCGACCGCCGCACAGTGGGCCAGAATGAACCCAAAGTGCTATGGAGATCCCCCCACCGGCAAAGCGACAAAGACGTGCGATGCCACGCGCGAACAACTCCATCTGCTTGACTAAAAAAAAAAAAAAAAAAAAAAAAAAAAAAAAAAAAGAGCTGCACACAAGCGACACCACACACCCCATCGCACCGTCACCGGGAGGACCCCCACAGCAAAGCATCAGCGATCGCAACACCCAAACGCCCACAACCCACCCTCCAACACCCGACCGACTCCCCTCAAACCCCCGTTGATCCGCTCCCCGACCCCCCATTCCCACACAAGCCACCCCGACCCAAAGGCACCGTTCCCTCCCGGACAAATAAGGCAAAATTAAACTCTTAAGGTCAATAGCAAATGGATTTGTTGAACATGTTGAGTGAGGGATCAAATTATAAGCCCAAATTGCTATTTCTTGACAAAATAACACTGCGTCACCAATGCACTATCTCGTGTCATCAGTATATTAATTAAAACAGCAAAGTACCGACAGAATGACTCACAATGCTTTACATGATTTTTTTCTTATTTCCACCGAGAGATGAGATGATGTGCATTAATTTCATGTGAAATTCTTATCCTTTTCATTCTTTTGTTTTATTTTGTTTTATTTATTTTGACAGGAAATCGTAAAAAATACAGAATGCGTATTGCTGTGCATGCGGGGGATGGATGTAAAAATATAGGTCTCACCCCCCCCCCCCCATCAAAATACCAACGCCCGGTTGGTTCATATAAAAGTAAATAGCAAGATTTTCTTCACCTCGTACATCGAATGAGTAGCCTTCACAAACATGGTTTGTAGCTCGGTGAAATTCATTTAGGATCCGACGATACCACAGCAGGATCGCATTCTTCATGAAAGAAAAAATGCAAATATGTTTATGTCTGACAGCTGTTACGAATATGAAGAAGACCAATAAATAATATTTTTTCATTCCTCCTATAAGCAATCTGGAAGGAATCCAAATCATTACTTTTGTCACAAACGCAAGTTTTTTGACGGGGCATTGTGGCCACGCGGAATGGTTTTGAAAGTTATTGAGATAGCCTTCATGACCTTTATTTAAAATATGCTTAAGTTATTTAGTTAAATTATAAATAAATGTCTGCTTGCGCTTCACGCTCGCATTATTAATGATACCCAATTAACCATACCCTATTCATGATTTACAAAATATGAATAGAGCGTCCCGCTTTTAGGTCTAAAATCTCAATTTTCTTCCGCTCGCGCTTCGCGCTCTCATTATTAAAATATGTACTGTATTCGCGGCTAGCTGTAAACAGTGCTTAACAGGTCCCTTTCCAATCACGCTAGAACATTTATTAAAAATGTATGCTCCCGCTTGGCGTTCACAGTAGTTATCTAGTTACATTTGCATCTTGTTCAGGATCACAAACATTTGCCAAGAATGTTAAATTTTCAGGACAAAGTACAGGAGAGAAAAGAAAATCGCTCGTACTTTTTACATAGGGCCTATGAGATTATCTCATATTTATGTTGCTTTATAAAAATAAAGCTAAAAAGTGACTGATCGGGGAAAATATAGATGAAGATAATATCGGTCCCCATTCCCTATTGGCGAAAGTCGGATCCGCCCTACAGAAAAAAAATGTTGCCCCTCCCCCCTGAAAAAGCAAGGATCTCCTAGTGCCCCATTCCCGGAAAAATCCAAGCTACGCCACTGTTACAAATGTAATTTATATATAAAGAATAAAAAGGGGCATAAATTTGATCCTTGTGGCATTCCGCATTTCCAATAATTGTGATGAAGTACATCCATTATATTCTGTAAATTGATATCTATCAGAAAAATAACTCTTGATCCATTTCAAAGGTATCCCTCTTGCACCTAAATTACCTATTTTCTCAAAAAGTTTCAAAATTACCTATTTTTTCAAAAAGTATAGAAGAAAATGTTATGGTTATGGTATCAAAGTCCTTCGGTTCAGTGGGTGCATTGTACACCAATCTATACAGTCACATGTACAGTCACTAAACATCAAACAGTTGATCATTTACATACTGATAAAAGTAGATTTTCATCATGAAAGTACCAATCTCAATAAAACCCTTATGGCTACGTAGAATAAAAACAAATTGAATGCAATGTGCATTTTGGGCGAGAAGTGTCTAAAAATAGTAATAAAATCATATAAAAAAAGTGTAGTAATACTACAGTGTACATTTTGAGAGAGAACCAACAACAACATGAATATTGGTCTGATTCAAACCTCACCTCGGCAAACTGGTGGACATTGTCTTCCTCGAAATCTTCACTGTCTGAATTTCTTTTCAGCGTCTGAGACATCTTTTCGCTTACTTCAGTCATGCAACGAAATATCTACACCCAAATAGAGACATGAAAATTCCCGGTTACTAGTACTCTATGTAAATTAAATTCAATGTTTTAATTTCCAAATCATTAAAAATTTACAAATTTACAACACAGGATATCATATAAATGCATTTCAAATCATTAAAAATATACATATACTGTATAAAAACAGTAGATGATAAATGTATGGAAGCTTAAAAGTGCCACCGAGATGTTGAGATAATTATCTCGGGAAGTCGACATCTTGATAGCAAAATATAAGATGACGAGATCCTGGATCTCATCATGTTGACATCTTTTAGAAGAGATGATGAGATGACGAGATCCTGGATCTCATCATGTCAACATCTTTTAGAAGAGATGTTGAGATGACGAGATCCTGGATCTCATCATGTCAACATCTTTTAGAAGAGATGTTGAGATGACGAGATCCTGGATCTCATCATGTCGACATCTTTTAGAAGAGATGATGAGATGACAAGATCCTGGATCTCATCATGTCAACATCTTTTAGAACAGATGATGAGATGACAAGATCCCGGATCTCATCATGTCAACATCTTTTAGAAGAGATGTTGAGATGACAAGATCCCGGATCTCATCATGTTGACATCTTGTAGAAAAGATGATGAGATGATCTTGTCATCTCAACATCTCTTCTTAAGATGTTGACATGATGAGATCCAGGATCTTGTCATCTCATCATCTCTTCTACAAGATGTCAACATGATGAGATCCAGGATCTTGTCATCTCATCATCTCTTCTACAAGATGTCAACATGATGAGATCCGGGATCTTGTCATCTCATCATCTCTTCCAAAAGATGTCAACATGATGAGATCCAGGATCTTGTCATCTCATCATCTCTTCTAAAAGATGTCAACATGATGAGATCCGGGATCTTGTCATCTCAACATCTCTTCTAAAAGATGTTGACATGATGAGATCCGGGATCTTGTCATCTCATCATCTCTTCTAAAAGATGTTGACATGATGAGATCCAGGATCTTGTCATCTCATCATCTCTTCTAAAAGATGTCGACATGATGAGATCCAGGATCTCGTCATCTTATCTTTTGCTATCAAGATGTCGACTTCCCGAGATAATTATCTCAACATCTCGGTGGCACTTTTAAGCTTCCATATAAATGCCTTCCATAATTCATTATGTACAATAATGTAGATGAGGAAAAAGGGGTTACTAAAATGGAAAAGCTTGTGTGCTAAAACGTTCCCCCAGTATTAACGAAAAATAGGTAAAACTGCAGAGATTAAAGCATTTTTACAAGCAGAAGGAAATAAAAAAAAACAACATTGTCTTCCTTAGCGCATATTCAATCTCACAGTGACGGGAGGGGCAGAATAATATCATAATTATTAGAAAAGCTAACGACACCAACTGCGTTGGTGGCTATGTCCAATGAGCAAGTTGATATACTGCCACCTCAACATCCCGACATCAGGAATATTTTCGTTTATCCTACTCAGATGTCATTATTTTGCTTTATACAAAATTTACACTAAGAAAAAATCCTGTAAAATTATATATTTGTAATATCCTGAAGATTTTTCCACATTTTAACACTGGTACAGATCCACTCTAGCAAATGACGATATAACTGTCGAAAAATATTTCCGCTTGAGTGAGCACCACTTACTTTTGAAAAGTTAGTGAAAGATGATTTGCGCAGAACTCTGAAATAGTTATGCGAATAAAAGTAGACCAATAATCATGAAGAACACGAGGAATTTAGCTAGTAAAATTGATTTGATGATAAATTTTACCTTTTTTAAACTTGTTTCCTTGCCCAAAAGCACTTTGGAGAGTGCATTGCGCCCCACCCCACATCCCCACACACCGAGGCCATCGCGACGATATTTGCTTTACACTGAGCTGTGATTAACATGAAATGGCTTAGGCTTCATTTTCATTTTGTTAATCATTTTCAAGCTTGGGAAAAGTGTGGAGAAACAAGTATTAAATTAATAATGAAATGTAAACCCACTTTAAATGATACAAACTGAGTGAAAAAATGCTGGAGATGTCTGATATAAACTTTTGTTCAGATTCACTTATGTCCTCCGATCCAGCTGGCACAAAAAAGGGTAAAAGTGCTTACTAAGTGTTGAAATTTCACTTTGGGTGGCAAAATTGTTACAGAATGCTTGAATGTATCCGTTTAATTTCAATTGACTAAAAGTGCAAGGGAAATGGATGAGAAATGTTTCGCAGGGTAAGTTTGATTTCGCCCTTTCCTCTTTACACAGCGTGAAAACGAGCATTTCTGCGAGCTTTACAAAAATGGACAGTGCTCACTCAAGTGTAACATTCTGTCAAAACGTTTACTTGCATTAGATAGATGAGACCCAAACCCAAGATTATATGTGAAAAAATTACTGACATGTTGTATGTTTTTTAATTCCCAGGGCTTTTTCAAAGTGTAAACTTTTTTTTTTATACGCACTGTAGAATGTCACACTGGACAGTGGCGTATAGATGGGAGGGGGAGGGGGCTTAGAACTGTGCTTTATGGTTCTTAAAGGACAAGTCCACCCTAGCAAAGTGAACGTTTCGCTTAATTTCTCACAACAGTTATATGCATATCCTGGTCAGTATGCAAATGAGGCGATTGATGACGTCACCCATTCACTATTTCTTTTGTATTTTATCATATAAAATATGAAATATTCTAATTTTCTCCTCATTATTCTGTGAAACAAAGTGTTGTTCCTCCCTGAACATGTAGTATTACTATTGTTCAACATTTTACGGTTCAGTCAAAATTATCCTTGTCTCATCGGTGAAAATTGGAATAATGTATTATTCAAACATTAAAAATCAAAAGAAAAAGTGAGTGAGGGACACATAATTATAGACTCTCTCATTTGCATATTACTGCGTTGTGCATATACTGTTGTTGTTTTTTTAATAAGCAAAACTTTAAAACACGATAACTTTCTTATTTTACATCCGATTTGGATGAAAATTTCAGTGTTATTGCTTGTTTGATTTTTCTCTATTTATTCAAATCAACATTTTCTGGGGTGGACCTGACCTTTAAATTGCTTAAAGGCATGGTCACACCGCCCGAGCGTTGTTGGAGCGGTTGTGGAGGGGTGAGAAAAAAATCATCACCGCTCGCTACCGTTCACCATTTTCGATTTCGATTGTTTTTTTTTTCCCCAAATTTTGTGAGCGAAATTTGACCCTCTCTCCCTACCGCTCCAACAACGCTCTGGCGGTGTGACCAGGCCTTTAACGATCAATTTGACTTACCGATTCGTCAATTGTTTGAAGAGCATTCTTCCTCAGTTTCTCCCTTTCCTGCATAAATTCATCCATCTTCTCATTATATGATTGCAACTGGATGGTTAGTGCCTCAACCTCCTTAGAAAGTTCAGATCTGCATCATGGGCAAATTATCGATAAGACACGCCCTTAGAAAATCTCATTATTTATACCTCAATCACATTTGCTCTACGGCGAAAACAGCCTATTTAACAATATTTTGTACCAGCTACATTTAGGTGGTTTAAATGACAAGAGGGGCGCCTCTGGCAGTCTCGCTTGCATTACACAGTTCAATATAGAAGCAGTGCTGACTTTGAAAATGACTGTAAAATAATCATTCACAAAAAACAAAATTCACACACACACACCCACACACCCATTTACACACACATACACACACTTATATATATATATCATACTACGTTCATTAACCCTTAATGACATTTGACCTTGATCAAGTTAGTGACCTACGTCCACATTTCATTAACTTTATCCATAAACTTTTAGTTATGATGGCATTTCAACAATTACCTACAACTTGGCCAAAGTTCATCGACCTTAAATGACCTTCGACCTTGGTCATGTGACCTGAAACTCACACAGGATATTTAACGATACTTGATTACACTTATGTGTAAGTTTCATGAATTATGTCCATATACTTTCGAAGTTATGATAGCAGGTAATCAGAGATAACATCGAAGTCATTACATACACTTATGCCCAACATGAAAATGGCTCATTCTTCTAAGAACAAACTCTAGCTTCAAACTTTTTTTTTTGGGGGGGGCCGGGGGGTAGGAATACGCGTAGATATCGTATGGTCTTCAAGTTTGTCATAGTTAAAATAATTACAATACTCACGTCTTACTAAGTATATTCCCTTCGATTAATGAGAGACATTCGACGCATTGGTCCGATACTTCTTGGCAATTTTCACGATTCATAGAGAGTTTGGCAGTTATTCCTGCAGTGGTCACCCTCTCCTGGATCATGAGTAAGAGAAAAACACAGAAGCTTCATGGTAGTCAGAAAAAAAAGAGGGACCTTAATTAATCTGTTTTATCACAAATATTATGTCGTCTAGGGGCCCACTGGAGAACCCCAGATTATTTCATAATGATATTCTGCTTAATATTTGTATATGCTGGTGGCGTAATGGGACAAAATACTTCAGTGGGCCGAGTTTTGTGCTCTGACGTTGGAAAAAACGTTTTAGTGATTTAATACGGTTGATGATGATTAAAGATAAATTCCAGTATTGGTAACGATCTCAAAATGACTTTTTACAGAATCTAATATAATGACCACCCAAGTGTCTGTTTGCATGAATTAAAAATATGTGCCAAAGGATTCTGGAAGAAATTGTGTAATTGCTGAGAAAAACGGGTCGTGTGGTCCAGTGGTTAGAGCATTGGACTCATAATCGCAAGGTTATGAGTTCGAATCCCAACTCTGCCATTGTTTCCACTTTGATAAAAAGGCCCGACAGTGATATCTGTCGTCTATAACGTCAGCCACTATGACTGATTAATCTAGACGTAAAATGTTTCATAGGTAATTGGTTATATACCAGCTTGGCGTTTACCAGCAAAATGCTGTCCTGCCGAGTTCCTACGGGAGTTACCCAAAAAAAATTTAAAAAAATAAAAAAATAAGCAAAATAAGCGCGGATTCGGTCACTTCCGTCGGGTCTTTATTCAAACAATAATAATACACTGTTCCACGTGTGCCTATCTGTGTTGGTGATCTTCAGTGTGAACGTTTTTCAGCGTAGATTTCAAGATTTCACAAATTTCAGTTTATGTAACTTTACCAGATCTAGATCCTCGATGATATACTGACAATATTTAGCCTGGTTTTACAGACTTTCTCATGAAATCAGTGTTTACTGCAACTACTGGCATTTCTCTTTAACACATTAACAAGCATTACCAAGGACAAGCAGCCCGCACCCTCTTCAGTGCGTCAGCGACTCTTTAGTCATGTTGTATGCTTTTCACACTGCATTTCCTTAACCCCATACTATCCTTAACCCCGGACTATCCTTAACCCCATACTATCCTTAACCCCATACTATCCTTAACCCCGGACTATCCTTAACCCCATACTATCCTTAACCCCGGACTATCCTTAACCCCATACTATCCTTAACCCCGGACTATCCTTAACCCCATACTATCTTTTTTTCGGTTCACACTGTCTTTCTTAACCCCATACTATATGCTCAGCCGGGGTTAATGCCTTAACCCGGACTATCCCTCAGCTCATGAATATTGATGATTTTACCACACAGAGCGTGATTATCGTGCAATTCGACTTCTGTGATTGGCTAATGCTTAGCCCCACTTTCCTTATATACCCTGTTTCGTTTTCACAGTGCATCTCTTAGCACCGCAATTGTGGTGCTAGCCCCACAATAAGCCGGCTAACCCTGCTTTTTTACAGGACCAGATAGTACCGTACTATTTACCGTGCTAGCCCACTTTGTTAAAATGTAGTGTGAAAACGAAGTGGGCTAAAATTAACCCCAGGAAATTGGTGGGGCTAATTGCACGTTAATCACGACTTCTGTGATTGGCTAATGCTTAGCCCCCCTTTCCTTAGCCCTATTTCGTTTTCACACTGCATCTCCTAGCACCGCAATTGTGGTGCTAGCCCCACAATAAGCCGGCTAACCCTGCTTTTTTACAGGGCCAGATAGTACCGTACTATTTACCGTGCTAGCCCACTGTGCTAAAACGTAGTGTGAAAACGAAGTGGGCTAAAATTAATCCCGGGAAATTGATGGGGCTAAGACCCTTAGCCCCACCAATTTTTCGGGGTTACGGACAAAAAGTGCAGTGTGAAAAGCATATTAGTTATTTTCGTGTTATTTCTTGTCTTTCTGCGTCAAAAAAATAACATCTATAAAGATTTGAAGTTTATTATAAAGACAAGTAATGTACATTCTATGTATATATATATATATATATATATATATATATGTATCTTACCTCAATTTTTGACATAAAATTTTGGAATGTCTTGAATCTCTCTTCCCATCCCCTTGTCAGGAATCCTAAAAAGAGGTAGAAAAAGTACAAACTTATTTCCAACACTTTTTCAATATCATTTACCGTGATGTCTGAAATAAACACATATCTCTGATACTCTTTGTTGGATTTTCGATATACTATTCAATAATTATCAGCTTTGATTGAAACGAAACTTGAGGGTAAACAATCTGGTGACACAAACACCAAAACTTTTCATTTCTTTTGACTCGTAAATTGTCCGTGGTAATTAGAAATCGAATTCATAAATTCCTGAAAATTTGTGCCGTTTATTAAGCTGTTATATAAATTTTGTTATTGTAACAGCTTCTAAAACCTTTCTAATTTGTGTGTTGTTTTTTTAGATCTACTGTAATTCCTTTCAGAGTTACCCTTTTCATTGAGAGCTAAATCAAGTGCTTCTGTTCCAGAGTAAAAGAAACACCTTTCCTCCGCCTCCATTCTCGTACTTACGACATCGAGCTCTTTAAGCAACTCAAACACTGAGTCCACATGGCGAGCTTTAACCTGAAATAAATTCACAACGACATATCCTTTCTTTACTGGAAATAATTATAATCAATATCATCAATAAAGTTTGTGCTCAATTATCGAGATTACTAATCATAAAAATGAAAATATTATTTCAACAACCCTTTCCCAAATTTTGTAATCACAATAACTCAAACACAGTATCTATGATTTGATAGTGTATTAAAATCTTAATGAGTAATTATTTACAAATGCATAATCAACGCTCACTTAGCTTTACTGTTTGATAAAATTGATTAGGCCTACCCTAATATAATAAAGAAGACAACATGAACATAAGAATATATTTCGTTAATAATTGAGACCAGGTCAATATTTTCACGTTAAATTACTAGCAGCCAATCAAAACAAAATGACCTTAGAATCTTACAAATTACAAAAGTACCTTTCAATTTCATGGCCGAGATTTCTATGGAACAGTGGATACTGACTGATGTCCAAAAGCTTATTCAATTAAATCTGATTTGAACTTTCAATCCCTACCTTGACCAACATAGAAGAGATGCAGCTCAATTATCAAAAATACAATTTCCATTCTTCATTTTTTCACATTCTGAAATTCGGCAAGAAGACAATCGACAATTCAGAATTCAGTGTATGTAATTGTTTACAAGTCGTTATTAATATCATTTTAGTTTAATATCGGTACACACCAGTGACGTGTTGAAACAACACCAGTTAAGAATCAAACCGATATTGGTTTAATACTATTGGTGTTGCTTGATTGCCAACTTGGTGTTAGCCAAACTGGTGTTAGCCTAACTGGTGTTAGCCTAACCGGTGTTAGCCAAACTGGTGTTAGCCAAACTGGTGTTAGCCAAACCGGTGTTAGCCAAACCGGTGTTAGCCAAACTGGTGTTAGCCTAACGCCAAACTGGTGTTGTTTCAACACTTCTCTGGTGTGGACCGATACCAGGCGTTAGGGGATAATTATTAATTGACGAACATGGTCTAACCTCTTCAGGGTGTCTTTCTCTCGCTGATAAATCCCATTGGGTGAAACCAACAATGATGTCAGGCTTAGAAAGGCGTTTTCCTACTTCAACAAAATGTTCTCGCTCCTACATTATGAGAAAAAAAATCCATGCTACATTTACATATTCCCCCTCCACAAAGTACTGTTTTTGCAATATATTTATGGTTTGAAGATATGTTCTTAAAATCGAGCTGAAATTATTGTATGTACTGATCACAAAGAGACATTTAAGGACTCTTTTTAGGAATTCATGAAGAGCATATAAATGTACGTTATCTCATCATGGTCAACTAATGCTAGTGCCAAGCGCGTGCCGATTTTTTTCTAATTTTTGTTATTTTTTTATAGATTTAGGCCTAAATTAAGGAAATTTTTAAGAATTATTAATGAACATGATCCGTATTCCATTGATCAAATACATCAATTACATACATTGACACCAATGATAAATACATGAGGCAATACACCTACAGGCGTAAGATGTGTAAACAAACAGTACATTGTCAAGCAAAATTTGCACACTTATATTTATGGCAGCGAGGGAAAACTATATTTCAAAACACAATTCAGCTTATTTTTCTTTTCTTCTTTTTTCTTGCTAAATGATATTCAACATCCTTCTGTTTTATAACAAAGCTTTGAATAATAAATTATTGGGGATGGTATAACTGAATTTCAAAGAATGGATGTGATACTTAAATAATAAAGATGAATAAATAAATAACAGACTTGTCATTGCAGATTCCAAAAAGTTTTTTTTTTCAAATTTTGTAACATTTCTGACAGAACTATTATGGGAAATAATAATGCAGATTTTGCCAAATTGGGGTAACCTTAAGTTTTCACATTCACAAAATAAGTGATTCCACATTACATAAGGAACAATTTGGAGAATCCTTCCGTTTAATCTTAAATAAAATAAATCATGCAATGCAATCGTTTCTTTTAATCATGAAATTAAAAGATTCAATTTAGTATCAATAGTGCAAAGGAATTTAGTATTGTGGATCTTTTCCCCAATCAGTTGTTACTGGCAAACAGTTAAATGTTCACTCCAAAAAGCATGTCTTCCATACGGGATATGTGATCCTAGTCAAAAGTTGTCTTGGAACTTTTTTCATGTTCACTATTTTTTTTGCGGTGGCAAGTGAAAATAGATCAACGACCTGCTTGAATACAGTCGCTACACAATAATTTTCTCTTGACGGTCTTTTAGAACTTGATTCAACTTAAAGAAATATGAATTGAAGATACCTCTGGTGACATGACTGTCTTTGGATTCACAATGAAGAGATGTACATCCGAGTCTTTGCAGAAGGTTTTCACTCTATCACCGAGCTCTCGACATTTTGTGATTCCTGGACTGAGATGTGAAATGAAAATTAGAAGAAAAACTCGAATACTTCCATTTACCAATCATAATCATTAGTATACCATAATCATGATCATAATGATAAGCAAAGATGAACAGAAACAATGAAAAAAGGATAATTTTATTTGGTAACCACGAAATATATATATAACCCAAGATTTCTGGAAAACGTAATAATCATACTGATCATACTGATAATAACAATGACCCTAATAGCTATAGAACAATAATCATAATGATATAAATAAAAATGATAGTGATATTGATAACAACAATAATTACTATGAAAACAACGAGAAAATTGGAAGGAATACAAAAAAAACATGTACAGGGTTTTAATTTTCTTGGCGTCAGACAAGGGGGACAGGGCGACACATCCCCCCCCCCCAAAAAAAAATAGAGGCGGGTAATACTGTAGCTAGGCCATGCCCCCAACATAACAGAAATATATTCAGTAGCCTTGTATTCCGGTTGATTTTTTTACAAGGTATCCGCATGATTTTTTTTTCTATATTTCAAGCAATGCTTAATACGCTCCTTATCAGGTCTGAACGTATATATGAAAAAATATGTCCGCGCTTCGCACCCGTATTATTTGATTTGTGAAGTACGTATCCTGTTTACGATTACAAAAATCTATGTCAGTGTTTCAGAATTCATTTTCGTGTCTATGGTTAGATGAGCCTTTTTTCACTAATGATTACAAAATGTGAGTGAAAATGTTAAGTTCTAAAATTCTTCATCTCCAAAAAAATCAGCTCGCGCTTTCCAACCGCATTATTAATCTACTGGCAAAGGTATATCTTCATAATTTTCTTGTCCCTTAATGATTTTCGGGTTAGAAATTCAGCTGGGTCTTTGCACTGACACTTTTTTATTCGTGAGATACGGATACTGTACTTCAAATCTGTACTCACTAGTTGTCAAAAAATAAAGACCAGCAATACGTCAATCTAATGTAAGCAATGGACAAGCAAATACCAGCATTGATAAGCGTTAAGTGGAAGTTCACCCTGACGAAAAGTTTATTATAATACCAGAAAATAATAGTAATAAAACATTGGTCTAAAGAAAATATAGATTGCGAAAATTATTATTTTCTTACTTGTGACGTCATACATGTCATGGTGTAAGTGAAACCATACAGCTACACACAATTTCGGTGGTTAACTACTTACCAATCCATAATTTGTAGGTCATAGTTAAGCAAATGATCATTCTTGATGTCATCTTCTGAAAGATGTATTTCTACCAGATAGGTTGAATCCAATGAGCTGCCTGATTTTACATCACATAACTTTGTAAGAGCCTATGAGAGACAAATGTGTTTATAGGCTATTAAAATTGACGTAATTCCTATAAGTCAATACGGATTTTCATTGTTTCATAATTTTTACTATAATCACATTAATAATAACAACGCAGTTCACGACATGACGTCCCTATATGCGCTTCCAAAGATCTTGGACATTGTTAACATGACCCCGCAGCCTTTTTCAGCGCGGAAGTATATCAAGAAATAAATTCCCATTTACCTTACCTTGGTTGAGTGCAGCACAACGTGGATTAACTTGTTGCTTAATGAAATTACGCCATGACTGGGATTTGAACCCACGACCCTCTGTTTCAGAGTCAGAAGACTAATCCAGTGGGCCACAATTGCTGCTATAGATGAGAGCGCGTATTTAGAGTGCCAGAATTTTACTTGTATTTTCTTAATGGATATTTCATTATTACTATTGTCTTATTTTTAGATCCAAGTGTGTTGATAAATGAATGAGAGCAAGCGGGTAGAGACAGAAAACTGATTGGCTGGACGATGAAATCTAGAGATATATAATAGAATAAAATGAGCACAGCATACGAGCGAACATCATGGGAGAAAATAAGATTACGAACCTTTATCGTGAGAGGTTGTCTATTTTCCAAAAAGGAGTCAAGCGAAGCTTCCTTTTCTCTGTTCTCGACCTCCCTGACGATGAAGTACGATTGGTCTTTCTTTTTCTCAATCGAGCAACCCTCTGTATGTTCCTTAGCGGGTGAGATTTCTATGGAGCTATTTTCACAAATCGAATCGTTGGTCATCTTCTCAATCTGGACAAAGCAACTTGTTGTATCACCCATCCCGGATGGTAGTAGTTCTTGCCCAATCATGGCATTCAGAGTTGTGGTCTTCCCGCTGCTCGTACTGCCAAAAGAATAATGTGACACCAAGAAATCATTGCAGAAATACTTGTAATCAAACGTAACTAAAAAAAAATCATATACAATTTGATTTGCAATCAATTAATAGTGCGTATTACGGACATGCGCTTGATTTTTTTAGGTGCATTCAATCTCAACTCTTTTTTTGCGACGGGGCCCAGAAATACGATTTAGAAATAAAGATTTAAGAACCCTATATTAAATCGATCAGAACTACAGCCTGCGGCGTATAGGCCTAAAGAGTCGCTAAGTTAGCAATTTGATGTTGAAACGGGGTTGAATTACATGCTATATATATGAATATTCCATGTAGATGCTGGTGAGGGTGTAAATCAGTGAATCATGGGTGCTAGTATAGCTTCCCACTGCCAATCTGCCAACGCGATTTTGCCCAATCAAGCCAATTAAGTCGGACCTATTCGCTCTAGCTCGATATACAGTATCAGGTTCAATAATACCTGTGACAAGAAAATTATCATGGGAATATCGCAGCTAGCTACTCCATGACCGATGTGATCTACTATGCCTTGAATACCTACTCAAATATATTGAAAGAGTTCATGATAATTTTGTTTGTTCGGTTTCTATTATCGAACAAGAACCAGAGTAGTGTGTAGATCAAGCAGATAGACGCTAATAATGGTAGATTGACCTTGGTCAACACTGCCGAGCTTCTAATTCATCTGGTCAAAAACTGGTTTAAATGCTGGGGCCCGTCTTACAATGAGTTACGATTGATCCAATCAATCTCAAGTTTATGGAAATCCATCAATGTCATAATGTTTTTATTTAGGAAATTTGCTCAACGTCCTTTGAAAACAAAGAGAAGCATACTGAATTGCGTATAGAAAACAGTGAATGTATGAATATACATCATTTATAGAAAATATTTCAAACAAACATGCATTTTAGATGATGATATTGCTGGCTTTCCATACTTACGATTGATCGAATCAATTGTAATTCTTTGTATAGACAGGCCCCAGGTCGACAAGACTGATCCACAGCAGGAACATGGCAAGTTAATCTGAGTCGCTTGTATTCAGTACATACCCTTTTCCGATTTGTCTTTGATCAGAGAAGAGCTGGCTGAAAATTCACTAGATCGGGCCAGCTCAACTATAGGTGGACATCATTGTGTGTACCAATTTACAAAACTGGAATAATTGGCATTACACATTCGCATATCCCAGAAATTGTGTGAATATATTTGTGATAATAACAGAGATATGGGGGGCGTTTCACAAAGCTGTTAATAAAATTAAAAGCGACTTTAATAACGACTGGCGATCCTTTCTTGTGGTAAATGGTACATTCAATTGGTGATGGTTTAGCGCGTAACAAAGGATCACCAGTCATTCTTTAAGTCGTTCTTAACCTCCGAACAGCTTTATGAAACGGCCCCCATCAGGGAGCATTTCATGAAACAGGTAGTCCATGGAGCTATCAACACAGGTGGCCGCAGGTAGTCATTGATTTTACTAATCATTGTTAGACCGCTACTTAAATCCTTGCATCATTCTCATTACCTCAGAGCAAATGAGTTCTCTGGATTCTGGAAATATCAATTTCTCTGGAGAAAATTTTCTTTTGATAGGTAAGAGGTAATAATATCGTGTGCTCAAAATACTCTGAAACTTCTTGGTTGCCAAATTCTCCGATTGATATTCTGAAATTTTCAAGAAGTTCAGTTCTAAATCCCTTGGAAACACGTTCATCTCTGTCAAATCCAGGGTTAAGAATCTGTCATTATTTGTCTTTGACCAGGACAGGCAAGGCCGACAACGCCTTGATGGGACCTATTCAAAGTTCACTGATCAGCATTCACTCTAAAAACACTGAGTAAAATTTTACCCAAATTGGGTAAAAAGGGAACATGCATGTTTGCTTGGAATTTTTTTTACCCCAAATCTTTCTACCCAACCAACATGCATGTTCCCATTTTACCCAATACTGGGTAACCTTTTTTAGAGTGTTGGGAGGCTCTTATGAACGTGGATTATTTCGTTCTTACTTTGTAAACACACTCACCCTCCGAAAAAGGCTATCTTCATTTTTTTCCTTGACAAGTCACTTTTCAGACTCTCAATCCTTTCTCCGAGGTGGTCTACTCTCATTTGAACAGCACAGGAGTCAATACCTTTGTATCAAAGATACAGAGTAAAGGGAAATAATCGGTATTGATGTTATATTCAGTTAAAGAAAATGACTCACAGATATCTGAAATCAATATTTTACAATAGACAAATTACTGTTTTGTGAGAAGTAAATGGTCTATATTGTGTTAAGCTCTTGTTAATTGATTTCTTCACGGAGTTCAAAGTGTGGTTCATTTCATATACTTTGATTTATATAATATCAAAGTTTGCAAATAATGTAAAGTTTAATTCGGTAACTTCAGATTGCTCAAATGAATTCTAAACTGAACTGAATTTATTACGAATTAATGTCAAAATACATTGATACAAGGTAAATTGCCGTATATACTATATTGATAAAAAGACTCAGCAGAAATAGCAAGTCCTGCTATATGGGTCGTGGAGCCCCTATCCTAGAAAACGTTTAAAAAGTATAAGTTTACAAAATTATACTCTTCAATATCCTTATAATATTGTTTATACCATGTAGCTCCTGTTAGTACACGATACAAGCAGTCTTAAAAGTTATGTGCATATTTCTTTGGAGTAAAATACCAAGAACTAAACTTTCTCTTAACCACATAGGGTCTGTCGTTAAAGTTGGGCATCAATACTTTATTGTTACCCCCCCCCCCCCGATAAAAAGTAAAAAAGATGTTTTGGTTACTACATCAAGCTCATTGTCATTGTAAAGAATATATTCAGTTACACAATTAGAGTGATTCGCGAAAAGTTTTGCTCCACTGGGAATACATTTATTCATCCGTTTACTCTAAGCTGGTGTGGATCCTCTATTATTTGAAACGGGGGAAAATCTTACTTCAATTACATGGTCTGTTTACAATATAAAAATACAGAGGAATATATTTAGTGCATGTTATTATGCTTATGTACTTTGATACTTTCCAGTTATGACAATTATGGCGTCAGGTTATCCATTGTTTGCAAGGTAAAATGAGAGTCAGTGGCGTGTTGAGCAAAAAAAAAAATGTGAAGCAGGAAAGATCAGAGGGAGCGGGGAAATCAAAGATTATTTATCACATATTCATTGTTTCATTTTTTGTTGAGTATTTTTTCCCCTTAATTATCGTTTTTTTTAATAATTGTGTTATGGTGTTGAATGCGAGTATCAGTGGCCCAGCGTTGATAGACAGTGGAGGGAGCCTGCGAAGCGAGCGAGCATAATTTCTAATTTGTCACCATAAGAAATGTTATTCTGTAATCAAAGCATACCAAACGTTTTTTCGTTTTTAACGATACATTTAATTTTACAACCTGGTCCCGATGTTAGGAGATTTGAAGAATAGAAAGTACAGTCTTGTTAAGCGATATCATGTAGATTATCAAGATGAGAACAAATTCTCATTTAGAAAAGAAATAAACTAACGCCAGTGGGTTTGTTTTTCAAAATACGAATAAAATATAGTATACTGGTATACATGATATAGGAAATAAGATGAAAACAAAAACTAAAGTATACATGATATAGGTAATAAGATGAAAAAAAACTAAAGTATACATGATATAGGAAATAAGATGAAAACAAAAACTAAAGTATACATGATATAGGAAATAAGATGAAAACAAAAACTAAAGTATACATGATATAGGAAATAAGATGAAAACAAAAACTAAAGTATACATGATATAGGAAATAAGATGAAAACAAAAACTAAAGTATACATGATATAGGAAATAAGATGAAAACAAAAACTAAAGTATACATGATATAGGAAATAAGATGAAAACAAAAACTAAAGTATACATGATATAGGAAATAAGATGAAAACAAAAACTAAAGTATACATGATATAGGAAATAAGATGAAAACAAAAACTAAAGTATACATGATATAGGAAATGAGATGAAAACAGATTATGTTTTTATACGAATGATATTGCAAATAGGTATTGGCCTTGTATTTATTGAAAGTGGGTAAGAGCATAATCAACCAGGCTACGGGTCGCAAAATGATATAAAATATATACAGGGTGTTTCTTCAAAAAGATAACCGAAGTTCAAAGGTCAGCTATATCAAGAATACATAATTTGTTTTTTAGATTGTTATTCTAAATAATTGAGTAGCTCATCAACTTTAATTTGTCACCTTCCTTGCGCCACAATTATTATGGGGTACAGAGTTATGGTCGAAGGCGAAAGGTACAAAAACCCACTTTTTCCATACTTTTTTGTAAGGCGTATTGTTTCATCATAGTTTCCCTTCAAAAATTTAAGTAAAATCCTATCCCCTCTGTTAACTATTTTGTGAGTTTCTGACGTTTACATTTGAATGTTGATATGAGAAGTTCATATTTGATCCTTGATCGAATGGGTAGCCAATGAAGGTCAGATCCCGGGGGGGGCCACTTACATTGGCGAGTGGATACCATGCGCGACCAAAAAAACACGTAAAAAGGATGTCTTTTTCACGATAGGGCACGTTACGTACGTAACGTGATAAGGGTGTCAAAAACACAAAAATAATGAAAAAAGGGTATCTATTTCGCTAGGAAAATTACGTGTTTAGGGTCGAATATGCGGGGATGATAAAACAAAATTAAAATGTTTTATAAAGGATGTCCTTTTTGCCCCATCACTTCGTGTTTAGAGTCCGATTTGCGCGAGGTGTAGAAGGTGGGGTCGTACTAAACCAAATAAGGTAAAGCCGACGACCGAAGGACCCGTAACAATAAAACATTCCTGTACTTGTTTAGGGGTTCATTTCAGGGAATATTACCAATAAGAGTATAGTTTTGTTTCCAATACTTGTTAAGGGTAGGGTTTCACACGCCAATACTTGTTAAGGGGTGCATTTTCAGAAAATGGAAATTACGTGTTTAGGGTGCTTTTCGAGACCCCATGGTCGCGCATGGTATCCACTCGTGAATGGAAGTGGCCCCCCGGGGTCAGATAGAGGTGATGTGTTCAAACTTTCCTTTTCCGAGAAGGGATTCCTCTATTCCGAGCAGCAAACTATTATTATTTAAGTGATGAAAGCATGTACCAACTTCTTTGTTCTTTTTTTATCGAGATATTTTCTCATTTTTCTAATTTTGTGTAACCATGCAAATCGCTGCAGCCTTCCAATCATGGTACATTATACAAGTAGGCCTAGATTGAATGTACACCATCAAAACAAATATGTCTTTAGAAACATAAAACCATAATAAATTGAATCAATTCAAGAGTCACTTCTCTATATTTTTCAGTATTCCACCTTATACTGCAGGGCCTCCACATTTATTATATACCATATATACGTTTTTGTTTTCCCAATGTGCTATTTTGTCTCGCCTGCATATAGCAGGCGTATATGCAGCGCCTGTTACGATCTTATAAGCAACATGGGCTTATAATGTAACTCGCCGGGCAGGAGTTCATACAGTTTAAGACCGCAACAAGCGCCTATATAGAGACTATAGGCGTTGCTTTTTCTACGTCGGCAGCGGTGTCGTCAACATTGAAATCTTAATCAAGGTTAAGTTTTTGAAATGTCATTATAACTTAGAAAGTATATGGATCTAGTTCATGAAATTTTGAAGGGTAATCAAGTATTGCTGAACGTCTTGCCTGAGTTTCAGGTCTCATGACTATGGTCAAAGGTCATTTAGGGTCAATGAATTTGGACCACGTTGGGGGAATCAATATCGAAATCATAACCAAGGTTGTTTTTGAAATGTCGTCATAACTTAAAAGTACTTGTTAACAAGTGACTTCATTCCAAATTCATTCTCGACAATTATCCCTAGATCCCTTGCCCTAAGAGAGTGGCTGAATGATGGAACCAGCAACATTCAGAGTTGAAACATTATCTGTAACGAGCTGTTATATGGAAGATCTCAGTTTTCTGAGATTAAAGGAGTACTCTAGGCTGGAAATAATTGAGTTGAACAGACAAACTGAAATTAGACAAAATACAGACATTTCAAAGTTTTGGATTATTTCGGTAAAGCTGATCTATACGTATTTCCTCGTAAATTGGATATAATTACTTTCAGCCCGAAGTTTCCCTTTAAAAGGAAAATAAGCAAAACTATTGACGAGTTTGAAAGAACTTCACTGGGATAGCAATAAACTCTTGCCTAGTCCCTGACGGCTGATCTTGCACTCTAAATATTTTATCCTAACTTTGACTGCATTACACAAAGAGGGGATTTTCTGGTGAGGGGATTCCAAGTGGAACAAATCTGAGAAAAAATGCAGGCTAACATTTTTGTCTCCCCCCCCCCCCCCCCCTCTCTCTCTCTGCCTCTTTCTCATACATATACATACTCCTTTTCACTCTTCGTCTCCCCCCTCTTTCTTTCTCTCTACCTCTTTCAGCCCCTTTCTTTCTATCTGTATCTGCCACTAATCTGTCTTCCCCTCTTCCCATCTTCGTTATACCCATATGAAATTACACTTTGTGAATTTATTTCATAGGAATATCATTAAGATCACGGACCTCATTTCCACCCTGTCATCGATAATTATGATTGTGATTCAAATTAATCTAATTACCGGTTTGATTTAATTTGACGCACGTGAAAGCACACATATATTAATAAACAAACTTAATGCAAGTCAATAAAATATGATGTTGGAAAAGTGATACAATATCAATCAATAAGGGCGGTTGAGAGATTGGGGCAGTAACAAGAATTTGATTAAAGACGCAAATAATTTTGGCCTTTGCCTTCAGTTTAATTTTTATCTCATTTCGAATAAAAAAAGTAGAAAATCCATTAAAAAAAGTTATAAAAATTGAAATATATAAATTTGAAACTTAAAATGGATTATTAAATATTTGTAGCTGAAAATAACATTGTGGAAATGGAGAGGTCCACTGTAAAAGCTGTTCTTGTCAATCGTGGATCCCTTAAATCAAATTATTAATTAATATTCAATTACCTAATTAAAATATTGAGTAAGTATATAAGCGTTAGTGAGAGAAGTTGCTGAACGCTCAAATTACCCCTGTCTCTGGTTACCATTTGGTTACCGTTTGGCATTAAAAAAAAAAGTTAATATCAAAGTTTCTTACCTTGAACCGATGACATTTCATGTAGCTCATTTTGGATTCTGCTGATGAGGTCACCCGTGACGTCATATAGTAATTGCTGTTCTTTCTTTGCCCTAGCAAACTTCTCAAGGTGGGCATCCGGAACACTTCTCCCAGACGATTCCATCCGGGCTTGTTTCCCTAAACAACTCCGGCAATCCTCGATCGACCGACGACCCCAATATTTAATTCTTGTATTTACCCAAACATAAAGCTGACAAAAATCCGGATGATCGTCTTCATTCTTTGCATGTACATACAATTTTGACATGAACACCCAAAATGTAGAAATTGGTTTCGTTTTCAATTCTGATTTGAGCGTGACAATCGAGAGCAATAAAATGGACCATCGAGAGCGTTGAATTAATATGATGTGGTGACATAGTGTTATTTATGAGAATTATGAGGGAAATACCAGTCACGTGAACGAGGGGTTTTCCCAATTTTCAACATTCTGTGTGTAACCCGTAAACTTTAGTTAACGAGCTGAGCTGAGGTTCATCCCTGTTATACACACAATAATAAAAAGTGCAATACGATACACAAAACAATTTCAAAAACCTGCATTATATCTCGGATAACAAATTTGATGTGCTGCCAAATTTATTATTTTCGTTCTTATTGTTGTGTATTCGTGCGTGTTTCAAAATTCTCATCCCGTTTGTGCATGCATTTTCGTGTAGCTGCATCTCCATATTTGGGCTCATGAGAGTTTAATTAAAAATATCGGTGAATGTTCGATGAAAATCCATATAAGAATAACAGAGTTATGAATTTTTGAAATTTTGATTTGTACCGTTACAGCCACTGGCATAAATCCCGGGGGAATCGGAAAATACATCCCCACACTTTTCGGAATCACCCCCCCCCCCACACACACACAAACGTGCCCATACATACACCCCCACACACTTCTTTCAAGATAAAAACAACGATATTTCTTTTTCATCTTGAAATTGGTTAAACTACTGCTTAGATTCATCTGTAAATACGTGTACTGTGTATGAATTTGCCAAACGGCATTCTAAAAACGATAATTTTCTCATGCGGTTGCTCCGCTCGTGCGCATAACCTTTCGTATAATTTTTCATGTAATTCTGGAGCTGGTCTTGCCAAATTCCTACGTTTGCCTTTATTTCAAAGGTTATTATCTGCAACATCACGTTGAGTATGGTTATATGAGTCATAATGCTATTTATGAATTATATGATTCTAACGACTTTTGAATATGGTTATTGTATATTAATTTTGATATGAAGGCTCACTTATTTCTGATAATGACATCTTCTTTCATTCTCATCTCACCTGTAACCAATGAATGAATGAGTTTTTAATAAATACATTTCTACTGTTCAATCTTAATTTTCTCGTTTTGGTTTAAAAAGAAACATGGTGTTGGAAACCATTCGGTCTTCCAACAACTGGAAATTTGCTCGCTAGCTTTGCTCACTCACATAATCTTTGGTCAGCCAAACTCTCCTTCATTAGTTTAAATCACAAATAAAACCATTAAATCAGCCGTCGAAAATTAATTCGTGGTAGACCTTCACTATCACCACTACTATTGATAGATGATATGTTCATGAACCCCCGCGTATAAATATACTCCTTGATGTGGGGGTGTTCCCGAAATTAAGAATTTTCAGCTCAATATATTGATACAATCCCTCACTGCTCGGATCGGATTTACGCCACTGGTCACGGACAATCAGCTCCTCCACTCCATGTATCGTGTAGTATACCTTGAATTCCCCAAATGCAAATTTTTCACAGATTTAAAAGCGATTTTATTTGTGCGGTGCATTGCAAAAACTGCGGTGTTGATTTAACACCAGCTCGGAATCTATATATGTCCACACCAGAGAAGTATTGAAATAACACCAGTTCGGAATCAAACAGATGCTGTTTTAAAACTAATTAGTTTTGTATAAAACTTCTCTGGTGTGGACATAATACAGATTCCGGTTTGGTGTTAAATCAACACTGGAGTTTTTTCAGTGTGGATGCATCATTTCATACCCTCTTCAAGAAGAAAAATATTTGTATTAATCGAAAACCATTTTGAATAACATGAAATATGGGGAAGCTGTTGGCATGTGGGTTCACAAATAAAAAAAAAATATTTTATTATTTTTGTAAAAGTATTTTTATCAAACCTTCACCAGTACATTTCTGTCTTTTTTCTTTTTTTTTGGAGCTTTTAATGAAAGCCCATATATCGTTAGGGTGAACTTTCTCTTGAAAAAAACCCCATTATGTCCGTCATCTGCATTCTCTGGAATTTCCAGACATTCTACCTTAGTTTCCTTGTTATCGCCTCCCCTATACCCCCCCCCTCTCTCTCTCCCTCTCTCTCTCCCTCTCCCCTCGTCCCCCCCTCTCTCTCTTCCTGTCTCTATCCCTCTTTCTCCGTTTTCCCTGTCTTTCTAAAAAAATATCCGCTCTCTTTCCCGGATGAAGTAAACAGTGATCAATGTTCAAACTACAACATACATTGTCTAGGTGAGAACGGTCGATAAATTTTGCTTGACAAAAACTCATTTTACGAAACATTTGTTTTTATTTATGATTCACTGAGCCATATAATCTTTCATTTTAACATTTTGTGATTATGTTACAATACTCACTAAAAGAAAAATCGTTGATTGTAGCTGTATATAGCATGAATTTAAGTTTGGAGGAGCCATGGGGTGACAGGGTTCGATCTCCCCCGTGATTTTCCGAACGAAAAACAGAAAATAAAAAGAGGAAGAAACCCGAAGAAAGAAGAGTATCAACAAGAGAATTCTAGACCGTATATCTAGGTTTTTTAATTTGACATTACAAGTCTTTAACTTGAGTCATCTAGCCCCCCCCCCATCAATATTTACCCTGGTGCCGTTGCTACCGCCCCTGTCGCTGTGTTTGCGACACAATACCGTCTGCATATCAAAATGGAATTAAAGCGACCACCCAAAAAAAAAATCAATTCACATATTTTAGAATAATATTTTGAAACATTCCCATTGTCTTTTGTTAGGATAATGAATCACAAGAATCACTGCAATCCCATTATCAAGGTTAAGAATTTTGAGAACTGGCTCCAAATGCTCTTACGATATTAAGAAGACACATACGTTATTTAAAAAAAAGAGATTTTAATCTAGATTATTTGATAAAAATGATTCTGTAATTTTTCTCGTATTCATTTGGTATGTCCAGTATAGCAGACTTACATTAAAAAAATAGCCTGCGGGCAGTCAAATGTATTGCTGTACACATGCGTGACCAAATTATTTCCAACACCATAAGCGGGTTTTTCTTCTCTTTGTAAAATAACCTCCTAAACAAGTTTTTCGCGGGCTTAATTTACACATTTTGGCCCCTAAACAAGTTGTCGGCAGACCCCTAAACACTTTTTGTCTTATTGCTATCAGTAAGCTTAAATAGAAAAAAAACTATATTCATGGGTAATGCATGCAGTTAGGGTTAAAATACCAATGTTAACATTGTAAATAACTATAAGTGTCATCCAAAATTCATCAGGTAATAATTTTAAAAGCCCGAGGAAAAAGCTTGGGGAAAGACATACACTAAACACAATTGGCTAGGCTTAAAAAAAGCTTTAAAAACACATAACCTATATACTAAATGCGTTTGAGCCCGCGATAGACCATTGACCAGACTTTCAAAACCACCTTTTTTTTCGAAAATTTGTGTTTTTGATACTTTTAACGAGTGCATGCGCGGCCGCATCGAAAACTGAAAAAAAACCACCCCTTTAAACGCGTTTTTTATTTTGGTCACGTACGTGTACAGCAACGTATTTTAAGAGTTAAAAAATCATGATGAAGAAACGATTAGTCAATCAAAATATTGTTAGACCAGGGACAGGAGGGATGATCAATGAAAAGAAAGGTCTAAATTTTACAGGGTAAAAAAAATAAAGTTTGAAAAAAAATGAATAGTGAACGTTTCGAAATGCAACAATATAAAGCAATCTCACAATCGACAAATTGATATAGGAATATCTAATTCATTGCCTTTTGGAACAGTTAACGGTATAATTTAAACACGTGTCCTTTTAGACACATTCAGACCTTTTTCTAATGACGCTTGAATAACTATTTTCTACAATATCATAATATTTGAAAGAACAAATGGTCCAGCATGTAATAGTGATTCTATTATCTAATTTTGAAATAAATTTGTTATCATTTATCTATAAACTCATTGGTTCATTATGTTAGCTCATTAAACGTATAGCTGTAATATTGTAAAATCTATTCCTTAGCGTGAATGCATCATTATGCATATCATTTGTATTTCAGGTTTGACCAAGGCTGTATGTTCTATAACATCTACGTTGCTTAATTACATTCACGAAAATGCGTTTGCCGAGAATTAATTGTTACAGAAGAACAAAAATGTAACTTTTGTCTATTAGGTATAAAGAATGCAGATCAAGTTATTAATCAAACATGCTATTTGATTAAAAAAAAACAATGTCAAATTTCTGGTTAAGTCTCTTCTACTTCGGTAGCGAAGAATTTTGGTTGACCTCCTTCTCTCCGCATTTCCATTTTCAGGGACATTGTCGGCATGGCGACGGATTTTTTTCTCATCGGTTCACTTCTCATCTTCTTCAGTGATCTTAAACTGAAGATGTGCTGATCTGTTGGGATCACACCTATAGCGTTCATTGTGGCATCACTGAAACTACCCGACTTGATGCGAAGTGTGGTTGGCACCACTTCACCTTTGGAGTTCCTGATGCCTAAGTAAAACCTTCGGTCCATCGAACCTTGAAAAGACGAGTTTGGATACTCCCTATTCCTCCGAATCACCTCGAAAACTTCGTAGAAGTGTCTACAGCAACATAAAAGGAATGTAGCTCGTAGCCTTTGAAAGATATCTTTGGCCTTGTTGCGGAACTTTCTGTTCATGGCAAAGTACACAAATACATTAAAACCGCTATTTGAAACTGTGAGCCAAAAGGCGAGGAATTCAACCAGGCTTGGTAGAGTTTTGTGGCATACTGTGGTAAGGACGAGACTTGCTATGATTGTGTAGGGTAACCATGTGATATAATATACTCCTGCGATTATCACAAGCATTTTAAAAGCTTTTATGTTCCTTCGAAAATGCATGGGGAATCGTTCACCATTCTTCGGGCTTGCAGAAGTCGACCTTCCGAAGAGTATTTGACGCCTTTTGGAACTTTGAAGAACTCGAATATGGACACTTATAGAAGTGAAAGTAATCACCGCGAAACTTGGTACTAGGAGAATCGCCAAAGCGGCGATGTAGTATTCCATTGCGTCTTCATATGCTGCGGAACAGGCAAGTTTGTCCAGATCGAATTCGTATCCCAGTCCAACCTCCGAAAAGAGGACAAGGAAAAATGCTAAGCATAAGAGCCAGGTGATTATGATGGTAAAGAGAACTCGGTTTTTGGTGACGATGCGGTTGTACTGAAAAGGATGGATCACAGCAATGTACCGTTCAATACTAAGGCCAATGATCATTATGAGCGATACCCTGGTACAAACCTCTGTTACATAGGAGGAAAATTGACACATGAAGTCACCATAGGGCCATCGGTGCAAGGTGGCTGGAGCTATGCTTATCATAGCAACGATTCCCATCCCCAAATCGGCAATAGCGAGTGACAGAAGAAAATATCCCTGACAGTTCTTGAGTGATTTTGATCCACCGATTACCACGATGTTCATGACATTACCGAAGACTGCGAGTACAGCGATTAAGAGTACGAAGAGTGCTTCGATGATGGACACGACCAAGGGGTTCATTGGGTCATCTTCCGTTTGACCATTACTACCAAACGTTGGAATTCCTCCGACGTCGCCGTTGTCATCGTCTCCACACATGGTGCAAAATCGGAAGGTGGATGTCATTATTGCGAGAAAAATCAAGATTGTGACGATTCATCGGGTTATTACCGTTTCCCTGATCTTTAGAGCCGCGCTAGAACTGTTATCGAGACCTCTGATTAAGCGGGCTTACGCCTACGTGTATACTATCACGCCTCGTGTTAATTGAGCTCTTTGTATGCAATCGATGATGATGCGGGCTTGGCACTGATAAGGAAAATTGGACATTATCAGCGAGATTCACGTTAATAACTTCAATAATTAGCGAATCCACCACCGTTATCACGTAAATTCGTCCATCTCGTGAGCGGCGGAAGCAGTATGTGTCCTCAGAGAGTCACGTTTTATTGCAGATAAAAGCAAGATATATGGAAAGAGGCCACATTAATTTGTTAAAAACTCTAATGATGAAGTTAGATTACTAGGATAGAGTTCATAAAGCAGCCGATGTAGTAGTTGACTGTTAACAAAATAATGATGTCAAATCATTCGATAAAAAAGAGAACGGTACCTACCCGCATATCCCTTTCCTTTATCACGACAATGTCCTAAAAACCGCATCTCCTACTGTCAACCTAGTCTGCTGGACAAACCCTTCACTCGAGTAAAGGTCTGAATTGCAGCCTGTTCATGCCTTGTGTATTGAAGGCCCTTTCACACAGGCAAGTTTTGTATATGCTAGTCTTTGCGTAGAGGCACACTTGTTGATCAAAGTTCCAATCAGGGTCTGTGCCTGCAGACTACTTTCAACCATGTGCACTACTGCACACAAGCGAGGGTGTGTTTCTTTTATACAATGAAGATACAATTAACAAAAACATAATTATGGGAAACAAAATCCCACATGCATGTTATATTTTTCCATTAATCATGTTAATCTTGTTATGTAAACATATGACTCAACCCTGACTTTACTTGTGTTTAAGTGATTTAAACTTTATCTGCACATCCTATATGTTGAAACCTTGTCAATAACTTCTTGAAAATTAAAAATACTGCAACTCAATGTCACTTAAACGTAACTATATTTTCAAATAATGTTCAACATTTTCAACCCATTGCTGACAGGAACCAGGTCATACATTTACAAATCCTATGGGGCTTAAAGAATTCAGTATTCAACAGGTTACGACAACTCTACTCTTGCACTGTTAAAGTTTTTGTATATCGTTCATCATTTTATGCAACCGATCACTTGTTAAATACCTGCAAAAATATTATTAATTTTCGCGGGAGAATCAACCCGAAATTGGAGCAAGTTTAAAATCCGGTATTCATGTTTCAAAATAATCGATTCAACCTACATACACGGATGTATTATTTTTTTAAAAACAGTTTTAATACCACAGTCATAGTGATAAAATCAACTTAAGACCGACCGATCTTATGTCATTGGAAATAACGTAATAGATTTGGTCGATCTGAAGCCGGTTTCATGGGTATGACTGAGGTATAACACTCAATAACTGAGGTCACTTTTCAGTTGTTGACCTGAACAACTAAAAATTATCTTGTTGATTAACCTCTTTTCCTTTTGCATTATAAGTGTTTAATGGAATGAAAAACACAACATAAATACATTAATGATTGCTGGAATTTGCGTAACTACGGGGATGGGCACAGGGGCACGTGCCCCCACCCCATCGGCTGACAAACAAAAACAAAAGCAAAAACGGGGGGAAAGGGAGATAAATTTGTATTTGTATTTATCGAGACAAGTAAAACAAGCAACATAAAACATGACAAGGGATAAAAAAAAGTTTAAAAGCATGTACAGGTTTGAATCCCAAAATATAATCATAATGAAGTAGCATGATCAAGGAAAAAACAAGAGATTACTTTTGAAAAATAAAACAATGTGAATTACCATAGAAACGAACAGATTACATTTATAGATTTATGTAACAATTAAAAATAATAAAAACAAAATATGAGTACAAAATGTCTGACCAGACATAAGATAACATAAAATGACAAAAATGAATTGATGAAAAATCTTTGAGTTATTGTATGATACAAAATTGTACATAATATGGCAAAATTCTTAGAGATTAATTGTGAGGAATTGTGGATATGGAAGGTTGTAAAACAATTTTATCATAGAAATTACATAAGAAGATGGGCCTAAGTAGAGTTAGATGTGCTATTACGAGAAAGCATATTCCAATCAAGAATTCAAGAAACCATTAGTTTGACCGTTTCTTTAACGTGTCGAGATCATTTTTTTGAAATTACACAATCCTTTATAGAATTAACAGGTCTGTATAAGATACAATCATTAGCATAGTGTTTCATTTTAGAAAAAATGCCATCGGATATGTCACTTATAAAACACAGAAAAGGTATGGGGCCAAAGATTGTCCCTTGAGGCACACATGATTTTACGTCAAGTCATATTGAATATTTTCCATTCAATGCCACACGTTGTGTTCGCAGTTTCAAAAAATTAATTCTTCATTTTAAATTTGAGCCGTAGCGTTTTTGTTTAAACTCTAGATGTGCGTGTGATATACTATCAAACGGCTTATGTCGAAAGGATGGGTGATGTCGCGTTAGGGTGCGTCAACGCGAACGCGAAGATTCGTCCAGAGCAAAGACCTTATAATATATTACTAGACCGAAAGCTGCGCACGCGTTCAACACAAAACAAATCAGATTAGGCTCCGCCTACCGCGATCATTTGATGACAAAAATAAGCCCTCATTGACATTCATGAGCGTAAATATATTCATAATCCACCCTTTTCATTGGCTAACAGCGTCATTAATACGCGATTTCCCCGATTCTTTGTCATCGATACCCGTGGTATCGTGTTACAGAATTAATTGTTCATTTGACCTCATTACGTCATCTAATTTATTCATTCTGAAACTTTTCTTTCCACACAAAAATGGACCTACGAACACTCCGGTGAGTACGTATAAATTGATATAACCACATGAATTCAGTGGACTATTTACAAATTTCACTGTATTTTGTGATCTTAGGTTATTTCTCTACCAAATTAGAGAGTTTGCTATCATTCTTCTGTTAGAGGAAAGCAGAATTTGGTCTTTGAAATTGAAGTTAGATTGTCATCGTCGCCCAGTGCAGCCTGTACGTTGCTTGCAGTGTTGTGGTTATACCGCTGTGTTAACCACATTTATTTTGTACGGGCTCCTAGCCGATTGGGCATCGAGAGAAATTCGGGCCGGTTTGGTTCACCTCCAATTAACAAGGACCAACCCACGATTGATTAAAACAAGAAGAATGAAGCTTCTTTTTGTACACTGTAACGTTAGATCTAGAGGGAGATCTGCATTTATCTTCAGTAGATCGAGACCCAGTCAGGAATAAACTGTGAAGTGGAGTGTGGATGAAGATATATTGCCTGTCATTGTGTCAATCCTCACTTTCAGTTTCAGATATCAAATTTATTTTGCATAACTTCAGGCTTCTGCATTTAGCCCCCACCCATTTCAACTTATTGTTTTTTTTTTAATATAGTTTGACTCTGTCTTAGAAATAACTAGACCAAAAGCTTCTGTCTATTTTGGTTGTTTCGCTGAACTGTGTTGGCTCACTCATGAATAGTAAAATGTCAGAAATTGTTGAATAAATCCCCAGAAACGACGGTTATTCCTGTCTAAGAAATTCTGCTCTATAGTATAGGCCTACATGTTTGTCTTATTACCAATAGGTCTAGGACCTAGATCTAGATAGGCTTAACGTTAGATCTAATTTCTAACTTGGTTAACAGAGGATCTAGTGTTGCTTATCATGCTTATTATTTTAGACTTAGGCCTAGGCCTACGGTACTTTACTTTTATTCATCGATGCTTTCTAATTCTAGGCCAACCAAATTCAAATCTAATCATCTAAATTATACTTTCCCAACCCTCGGCACTTACCCCCAGGGCTTATGTTCTAGGTCTGTAATTTAGGACTAGATCTGGGTCTGGGCCTAAACGACTCCTTTTACATGTACGAGTAGGCCTATGCCTGTCAGTGTCAGTGGACCAAGGACTAGATCTAATCTTGGTCAATAATGGCAATGAAGTTTAAACTTTTAGCCAGGAATAAAAGTCAGAGTCAGACATCAAATCTATATAGGCCTAGATCTCGGTTTAGAACCAAAGCTTTACTTTCTACGTCTAGATAGATCGAGAGTTCATTGTTACTATCTAGATCTAGACCTACTAGTAATTTAGATACGCGAATGCTGTTGCACATCTCTGAGTCTTGGACTAGATCTATACTTTCTTACAAATAGATCTAGACCTAGTGCATGAGATGAAATTATGTTATTTAAAGTCAAATAAGATTCGGAAAAAAAAGATGCAGATGTTTCTTTTTTTTGGGGGGGCAGACATGTGAAAAATTTAGAGAAACCTAAAATTCAGAAAGCGAGGGCCAGAAGTAACCACCTATGGCCTTTGTGCATTTTCTAAAATAAAATTGAAGTATGTCATGCAATTCTTTTTTTTTGATGAAGGTTTTCACATTTCAGCTCTTACCCAAATCCCTCCCCTATACATACGGCCATGAAAAATATCACTTCTTATTATTGTACTCTCTTTTCTTTCACAAACAGGTTGAGTTTGAAGAACAAGAAAAACAGGTTGAGTTTGAAGAACAAGAAAAACAGGTTGAGTTTGAAGGACAAGAAAAACAGTATAGAGGTCTACCTATATGGTTCAAGATGATGATCATAAGTGCATGCATCATTTTGCAGATTCTCATCCAGGTATAAAAGTTAAACTAACCCATTCAAAATTACAGATACATTACATGCATTGAATGTTAACCATGTTTACATTAAATAAAAATAACCTGAGCCACAAAGAAATAGGATCTGTACTGAATATACACTTCTTAAATATACAGGCTCTCGAGTCTAAAGTAGAACCAATGTCAGAAGTTATGTACCTTGGGCAAATTTATAAAATAAGGTCATGTCCTTGATCTTATTTCCTATTTGTTTATAAACAAAGCAATATTTATTTTTCATGAGTTATATTTTATAAAATTCATTTTATTCATTCTTTAGTGTGATATTCATATTTGTAGATTTACGATTTTTTTTTGGTTTTACATTTTGTCTAATAGGATGATGCAGTTTGACAATTTCCATGGAGGTGATTGATGATAAATAATTGGTGAAGTAGGCCTAATAGAACAGTGACTGGACCACAAAGAGAAATACAAACTACAGCAGTTATATGAGTGAGTGAGTTAGTGATTATTTTTGATAATGGAGGTTGTTCACATTTTTTGGGCAACAAATAGACCTGCCTTTGAAAAACCCATTTCAATTTTGTTTTTAGATTATAGTTAGTGTCGTTTTTAATTACAGATCAAAATATTCTGTGCAACAAAACATATCAACTTTAATTCTGACTATTCATATAATTTACATATGTTAATTTATATACTCATATTTACGAGAAATCTCTGACATTTTTTCAAAGAGTACATGTAGTTAGAATGGAGAGTGGTATGTAAACTGCAGAGAACATGTTTAAGTGATATGCTTTATAGAAGTACAAGTTTATAATTAGTAGAAGTAAGATTTCCTATGTTATGTGTTGAAGAAACATATGTATGCATAGTCTCACTTTTCTTAAAACATTTATGTTTTATAAATCATGACAAGTTAATTGATTTTCTTTCTCTATTTTTTCAATCTGCAGGACTGGTGTAACAGATGTTTTCATTCAAGAAATCCAACAATTCAACATTGAAGACTTAGGAACCACGTGATGAAGATGGAAAAGGTTTTTTTTTCCAAGTCCAATTTAAAAAAAAATTATTATCACAACACAAATTCATGGTGTATAAAATTTCTTATTGATTTTCATTAAAACTGGTTGCAAAAAGAGAAGCTATAAACATACAAATAGGAGCGGCGGATTGAAGTTCAAAGTGGGGGGGGGGGCACAGGGGAAATGCTGTTTTGTGAAATTCTTAAAAAGTTGCGAGCGAGCAAAATTTTGACATTTTAAAAACAAATATCCAATTTTGTGATGGATTTCGACAAAATATTCAAAATGATATATTTCACCCTTTGCTTTCCTTTTACTTTTTTTTCTTGGTCGTAATTTTTTTTTTTTTGGTGGGGGGCAAGAGCATTGGCGGCGGAAGGCAAAAAATTTAGGGGGGTCCACCTGAATTTATCAACCTAAATCTTAGAAGGGACCACAAAAATTTCCAGCCAAAAAAAAGGTTGTCAACCACAATTTTAGGGGGGCCACAACAATTTTAAGGGGGGGTCTACCTGAATTTAGGGGGGCACAGGAAAAAAATTGACGAGCAAAAAAAAAAGATTCTCAAAACATTTAGGGGGGTCTGTCCCCACCTCAAATTTAGGGGGGACAGGTCCCTCTATCCCCCCGCTTCCACCGCCTATGGGCAAGAGTCCTTCAAGCCCCCCCCCTCCATCTGTACGAAACTGCTTATATACCCCACTCACATGAATTATTAAACTTAATGCACAAAGGATTTCCTTCAGAAGTATATTATAGAAATGAAAATATTGTTTTCTTGTTTCAAAGGGCACTCGTCATGGTGACCATAAAACAGATCCTTCTCAGGTGAAAGGGGCACAGAACAAGTTCTATAGGAGCACTTTTCTTGGGTAAAAGGGGGCAGTGATTCAAGAAAGGGCACTTTCAAGAAGGCGAGGGGGCACTTTGTAACACATGAAATGGGCCCTCAGATGGAAGGGCAGAACACGTTTAGGGGGGCATTTTGGGGTAAAAAATTGCATATAAGGAAGAGCACTAATTGGTATTACCTAAAACAGGTTCTCATCAGGTGAAAGGGACACAGTACACGTTCGTGAGGGGGCATTTTCTAAAAGGGCACTTTTTCAGTGCTTCAAAAAGTAGGGGAATTGTGCCCCCCCCCAGCATACAAAAACAAATTTCTTTTGGTTCAAAGTATTAACATACGCTTAAGAAAAAGGTAAAGCTTAATCCTCTGATAATGTGATTTTTTCTGGATAATTAATAAAATTCACCACTAACCAGAGAATTCCTTCATGTCTTTCATTTGTGTTTATATAGTATTTGTACAGAGCTAAAATGAAAGGGATTTGGAATTGGCAAAATTCAAAATGAGACGGAGATTGAGAGAGGGAAAGAGTGATGAGAAGTGGGTTGAAAAGAGATGAGAAAGAAATGGAGGGGCACATAATTATGAAGAGATGATTTAGAGGGGGTGGTGAGAGAGCTGATGTTGGAAGTAGGAACAAAAGGGGTGGAAGAGAAATAAGACGAGATTTTTGGAAACCAGGAGACAGATAACAAGTGGGAAAATAAGAAGGAAATATATGAAAAGTTGCAAAAGGGGCTAGGGCCACTCCAAGAAAATCATTAATCTCCCATGTTGCAATATTCTTATGCGAAAATGAATGTTCATGATACCCTACCATTAGAAATTTAAAATTGGGTATAAAAGAAATCTACTTATCTTCATATTTTTTTAAGATATTATTTTCCAGAAAAGTTATGTATGGACCTAACCCCTTTTGAAAAAAAAAGTGAATTTTCTTTTTTAGTTCTTTTTTTATGTTGATTTCAACTTTTCTATGGTATCATCTTATAGAGCTACTAAAAATCAATTAAGACATAAAAACCAAATTTTATTAAAAATGGACCTAACCCCTCTTAAAAGTGAGCTCTTCATATGTAGGACAAAGGCGGCACAAAAGAACATGAGTGGGAAAATGATTAAATGGGAAAAAAAACAGAGTAAGAAATGCTGGAGAATAAAGGAGACAGGAAACATATTGAACATGATAAACTGGGGCCCGTTTCATCATGAGTTACAAGTATGGTAACTACGAATACCAATCATAATCAAGGTTCCCACGGTTATCACAATAGCGACGTTCTTAAATAGCTCAGTGTAATTCATTATGAAACGGACGCCAAAAGAAAGCAGGCACGGGGATCCATGAATATTTTCTTTTTTTTTTACTTCTCGAAATTTGTAACAAGAAATGACTCTTGTAGTGGTGAAAGTTATTTTTTTCAGATTCATACTCAACCAGTAAAAATGAATACCATCATTGTAATAACCATGATTTGCCCCCACCCCCACCCGGCCCCCACCTTTTTACCTAATTGCGACTTGATCTACTCTTTTCATCTTCCCTTTTAGAATTAAGACGCAATACAAACATTGTTTTGTTTTTAAGTGATATCGCTTGTGATATCGATACTTTATAAAGCGCAACGTATCGTCTCAGATTTGCGCTTGCTTGATTCGCTGAATCCTTCGCGTCACGAGCGCGTAACAAAATGAATACATTAATGAATTTTCCAAGTTGACCTTTGTCATTGCGCTGATGTGCGTATTGTCTAATACACGTACAAAACCACAGTTGACGAGGGAGCATCGTACGAAATTAATATTAATGGGGGCTTATTTTAGCTTCTAATGGATTAAACAAAATGGCGGTAGCTTCGGGGGCCTGGTCCAGAGCCCCCCCCCCCCCCGGTTTGGCCGAAAGGGTGCGTCGGGAGCGCCACGTCGCGTCGCGTTCACTGGAACGCGCCCTTTCGTCCAAAGCCCCCCCCCCCCCCCGGTTTGGACGAAAGGGTGTGTTTAATAATAATTAATAAATAAATAAAAATACAAATATTTATAAGAAAGCTGAATATAAGGTATTTTGTCAAACATTGCCAATTTGCACGTAAAATAGTGGATTTTCAATCATTTACAGCATTGACAATTTGAGGAAAAGAAATAAAAGTTTAACTAATAATAATAATGATAATAATAATAATAATAATTATGAAAATAAAATCAGATACCCACCCTTGCAATAAGCCACTTGGCGCCAATTTTTCACTCCAAATTCATTTCCATAAATTCACTCTTTGGGGTGAAAATTATTATTATTATTATTAATAAGTATTAATATTATTATTGTTATTATTATTATTTTTATTATTGTAACTATTATTATTATTATTATTATACACACAACACGCACACATACACAACAGATACATCTCACAAAATATACTGAGGCAGGGTCTCAAGTGTAAAATATAGTAAGGTAGGGTCTGAAGAGTTAAACGTTGTGAATGCTGACCCGACATCAATTTTGGCCTTGCCCTTCCAGGACACATCTGCCGTAAGTTTTATAATTTGGGGGACACCAAATATCTCCAGGTATACGAATGTTTTCCTTTGTAATAAATACACACCTGCAAAGTATAAAATTGAAGGTAAGTTACTTTTTTTTTATTTGAAAGAACCTTGAAATCAGTCATAATTTTTACATGTATCAATATTACACCATAGAACATTTCCACCGAAAAATCCTCATGCAGCATGCCGTCATTGTTTTTTTTTTACCTTAAAAAGAATGTTTGTGCCATATGATGATTTATGTTCCTATGCAAATTTCACATATCACTCGTCTTTTTTGTTTGTTGTCATTACAAATGATGAAAAAGCAAAATTTTATTTATTTATTATTAAACACACCCTTTCGTCCAAACCGGGGGGGGGGGGCTTTGGACGAAAGGGCGCGTTCCAGTGAACGCGACGCGACGTGGCGCTCCCGACGCACCCTTTCGGCCAAACCGGGGGGGGGGGCTTTGGACGAATCTTTCGCGTTCGCGTTGACGCACCCTAACGCGACATCACCCACCCTTTCGGCATAAGCCCTATCACGTCTTAACACCAAATTTAACTTAAAATGTTCACCCCCCCAGATGTCGCCTTTGTGTTCTTTTTCAAAGGTTTCCACACAAAAAATTGCGAAAGTCAAATTTTTCCTGATGTATTTCTTTGTTTCTTAGAATTTCCTATTTATTTCTTTGTTTTTCATATTTTGTTTATCATTGTAATTTTAAATGGAAATTATTACAGACCATTTAACAACTGAATTATACCCTACATTAATTAAGCAGACAAATAAGGGTGAAAATTAAAGGTCAAATCCACCTTATAAAAATGTTGATTTAAATCAAGAGAAAAATCAGACAAGAAGCATAAATCTGAAAATTTCATTAAAATCGGATGTAAAGTAATAAAGTTATGACATTTTAAAGTTTTGCTTGGTGACTCAAAAATTATGCTGGTGCCCCCCCCCCCCAGTGCCTTGAACCATGGTACGCCACTGAAGTGTACTATCAACAATTCCCTGATAAAACACTACTTTCCCCCAATTTCTCCCATGAATGAAGTCACGCCTATTGTCAGTCCCATTTCGTTGAGAGGATATCGGGTGGTGCACGGCCTCTCCATTGAACGACAAAAACATTTAGACCTCAGTCACACCATGGACCTACTACACATAGTCACACCATGGACCTACTACACACACAAAAAAAACACAGTCAAGTCGCGGTACGACAGAGAGAAAGAAAGATTTCGTCGCAGGGTCTCCAGGCGATCACGCCCCGGGGATCAGGTGCGCCGGAAGAATTTCTGGAGATCGCGTTTGGGGAAGAGAATGTCACACATTTTAGGGATTATACGTGAAAGAAACTCGAACGTGAAATGGATGGATTTGGTACACACAAAAATTTGTGAATTTTGATAATTTTTTTCGGCAAATAAAGTGTAAGCCTCTATTTGTTTACGTTCGGGGGTAGTTGGGGCGGATTTTTTTCCGCCTTTGCTCCGATCGGCCACTCGAAAGCTAAAAACCTGTTTCTTTAAGGGAGAAGACCTCGAGCTTTAAGTGTATTCGTGTTGGCAATAATTTTATTGTAATAGACTAATGGCATCAAGGATGGCATGTGTCCCCGCCCCCAACCTGAAATATGGAAAAGTGGGGGGGGGGATTTGTGGTAATTTTAAAATAATTGAATATTGCCAATCATCCCATTCGAGATGTAAAGCGCACTAAATAAACATTTTAGTTCAATCTTCAAAATATTCTAATCAATTCACTAACTGGGAGCAAAAAGAAGATGTAAATGTTTTAAAGTTTATTTTATCATGCTCGATTCGCTCACTCGTAATCATTAAGAAGTTTTTCCCCGTACGTCGTGCTAGGCCCTGTCTTTTTCCCTTTTTACTCATTGTGCCCAATGGGGGTTGTAATAGGTCCATGAATGGGGCAACCCTCCTAGGTCCTTTATCCTTCATTCGTCCCCTGGCCATTGGTCCCGCAACTATACATCCAACTTATATACCGTAGAACAAAAGCCTGGGCGTTAAGCGCTAGTTGACATTTTAAGAGGGAGAGTGTGGTCGTGCTATGAGACCCGAATCATTGACTCTAAAAAAAAAAGAAGTGAAGTGCTAATGAATACAGAGCTTGTATAATGAATTCACTGCGGAATGCTGATTTCCGAGTTCAAATTTGAATTGATAAATTAGTATTCCGAAGTGCATTCACTATATACCAGCTCTTTAAGTGCTAAATTAGCACTCCTTTTTTAAAGTGCGGATCCACATAAATGCTTCAAATTCTGCCTTTTTTCTCTGTCGATAATACAGATTGCGTGAGAATAGAATAGTTATGTGAATATAAATCAGCATCTTTCTATTTTGGTGTAACAGGGTTTGGCTGAGGGCATTAAAGGTTATTGAGTGGGTAATCTGATCAGGCATAATAAATTAATGGTGGTGTTCAAGTACTTTGGTGAAAAAATTGAAAAACAAAACGAAGATCCCAACCTTGTTCCTGAATATATTATGTATAAGGTTGCTCGGATATAGGTTTACAGACCAGCAACTTTCTGTGGTTGTATCAAGGAGGTGATATCTTCTTGGTTGTATTATGACTTCATGATTTTCATATGCCTCTCCGGAAAGGAAAATCATGTATAACAAAACATAATATAAATGAAACAAAAGAAAGGAGAAGTCGCATGTAAATAGATTCATGGTAAAGAATATTTTTATCTAATCAATAATTGATGTATATTGATTTGATGGGTACCAAAACAATTATCCTGAGCACTGACCATTCCCATGAAATTCGTGATATTCTATTTTAATTCCTTTATATTCATATTTCACTATATTTATATGTCCCTGAAGGCGACCGCACACCTTACGGTTTGTCTGCGACCCAATTTCAGAATATAATGTAGTAGAATTTGATGGTAATATTGAGACTTGGAATATCTTACTGTGCAATATTCTAAATCATTGTACGAATACCTATGTTCAAATCTGTGAATATGCTATCATCCTTCTTAGAATAAGAGCAAATTTAATATCTAGTCGTAATGACGTCATAACAGTTGTACGATTGGCTACTTTTTAAAAATAATTTGGCCTTTACTCCGAAATAAAGGCTTGCAAGGGTTGCAATCTTTAAAAATGGTTATATTAGTATTTCTTTCAATAATCTAAACCTCAAATGAAATGATATGTTCCATTCACATTTTCAGAAAATTAGCAAAATGCGATTTGTTCCAAAATCGGATCGCGAACAGTTGTAAGGTGTGCGGTGGCCTTTAGCCATTGATGTCAGCCATGAAAGTGTAGGATCTGGGAAATGTTGACCAAGCCAAACACGGGATTGTACATTATTTTGTTTATCGTCTTTGGTCAAATAAATTTTACATCTTTGTATTCGAAATCTCTAATAGTAGTCATATAAGAGAGTAATTCATTTAAAACTGTAAATTTAGTTATGATTATAAGTCAGGGGGAAATAAAATGGATGAAGACAAAGGGCGGCTTAATGTTTGTTTCCTGGGTGCACGGATCATGATACAATTTGCAGTTTCTATCGAAGTCTACATGTTTTATCTTTATGATCCATAATCAAATTATTTCAGAGGGTCTCGAGGAAAAATAGATAAGCGGGTGAATCCTATATGACTTAATATTTTCTTGATGTATGATAATTTGATATGGTCATAAAGTTCCTCCATTAGTCCATCTGTGGATTGTCGGTATTTGCAACCATCCATCTTTTAATGGGGTATTTGTCTACGGAACAAGTTTCTATGGTATTTTTAATTTTTGATATGAGCATTCACTAATAACTGAATCACAATCAGGGGCCTGTAACACAAAGATTAGCAATTTTAGCTACGATCGATTGCATTGACTGTACAATGTAGCCTACAATCAATCGTGAAAATCAAGCGTACGATTAATCCCTATTGTGTATAACGGGACTCAGATCATAGAGCCATTGCTCAGATGGGCATTTTACGGTATGATACGCAGCGCCTACACTACAGTTCTTTAAAACAGTTAATAAGCGTTCATTGAGATAAAATGGGGTGGTTTTGTGCAGAGAAATGTGATCCGTCGTGCATCTCTATCTATACTTCTTTCGCTGATGGCCATGATGCGATCAATGATCCCGGTTTCACATTGGTGTTAATGATGATGAGATGATCCATAATGAAGATAATGATGACCAAGAGGATGTTGGTGATGATGATGACGACGGAGAAAATGAGATGATGATGGTGATGATGATGGTGATGATGGTGATGATGATGATGATGATGGTGATGATGATGGTGATGGTGATGATGGTTATGATGATGATGATGATGGTGATGATGATGGTGATGATTATGGTGATGGTAAAGACGGAGAAAATGAGATGATGATGGTGATGATGATGGTGATGATGGTGATGATGATGATGATGATGGTGATGATGATGGTGATGATGGTGATGATGGTGATGGTGATGATAATGATGATGGTGATGATGATAGTGATGATGATGATGGTGATGATGATGGTTCATGGTGATGGTGATGATGGTGATGATGGTGATGATGATGATGGTGATGATGATGATGATGATGATGATGATGATGATGATGGAGATGATGATAGTGATGATGGTGATGGTGATGATAATGATGATGGTGATGAATAGTGATGATGATGGCGATGGTGATGATGATGATGATGATGGTTCATGGTGATGGTGATGATGGTGATGATGGTGATGGTGATGATGGTGATGGTGGTGGTGGTGGTGGTGGTGCACATGGGGTGAGTTGATGATGATGCATAATGGTGGTGGTGAAGCAGGTGCATGATGCCCGCGGTGATGATGATGCTGCTGCTGATGATGATCGATGATAATGCTGATGATGATGGTGGTTGTCAGGATGAAGTTTCTTTATCTATTCCTCCTCTACAACTATGATGGTTTTGTTCAGAAGCGGCGATGCTGCAGTTGGGGGCGTGCTGCCGGCCCAGTCGCGTCGACGGCCGATGGTCGGTCGCGTCGAAGTCCCGTCGGTGCCGGGCCGGCCGCGGTACAAATTATCAGTCGAGACAAGTATCTTTGGTCGAGAGTACGAATACGAGTCACAGCAAGACGACAACCGGCGTGAGCTTTGGCATGGAAATGGGGGATAGATCGGATGGAAATTCAACATCATTTACAACTTGCAATGGAAATGAAAATCAAAGTAGAGATTGCGGTCACTTAAATGATGGGGATGAAGAGGATTATGAGCTAGAAATCGTAACCGCTGTCGCAGATTTCTGTGCAATAGACGATAGCCAGGTACGGTAGGTCTGAGCGCAATTCTTTTTCGTAGTCCCACGTGAAGTAATTAATGTACCGGTACTATCTATCTAGATTATGTTTTTTTCTATTATTGAACATGTCATTTGTCATTTTGTGTTATTATTCATGTGACATGATGTGAGCCCTGGGGGGGGGGGGGCAGTCAAATGTATTGCTGTACACATGAATGACCAAATTATTTTCAAACATGCCCTGGCCTTGTTATTAAATGTTAACGAGTTTTTACTCTGCATATGATTAAACCCGTCCCTAGATGCTAGAATCTAGTTCTAAAATCTAAACACTTATTCAATGAACAAGGTTATATAACCCTGTTCTCAGTAACATCTTTTAAAGGTCGTATTACTGACGGAGATCACTGCACTACTCTCTTCGTTTATGATGATAGACATCTTCTTTTCAACCTCGTGGTGATCGCAGACCCCACTGTGAACTTCATAAAGTTGTTGATGAACATCTCTGCTACTAGTACTACACGCTACTCTCTTTCATCATTTATGATGATATACATCTTCTCTTCAACCTCGTGGTGATAGCAGACCCGCCGTGAACTTAATAAAGTTGTATTATTGACAGAGCTCGTTGCGTTAATATCTTACATCATTTATGATGATATACATCTTCTTTTCAACCTCGTGGTGATAGCGGACCCCGCCGTGAACTTAAAAAAGTTGTACTTTGATGTACCTACATCTCTGCGTTAGTCTCTTACATCGTTTATGATGATAGACATCTTCTCTTCAACCATGTGGTGATAGCGAACCCTGCCCTGAACTTAATAAAGTTGTATTATTGATGGACATCTCTGAGCTAATCTCTTACATCGTTTAAGATGATATACATCTTCTCTTCAACCTCATGGTGATAGCGGACGCCGCTGTGAACTTAATAAGGTTGTGTTATTGACAGGCATCATTGTGCTACTCTCTTACATTGTATGAGATCAAGAGATCACCTATAAAAGATACTTATAAAAGATGACCCATCGATCGTTTATTGACATGTGATCTATGAGAAATATTTTCATTTTCCTTTATTTTATTTCCCTTTGCGTCTTTGCTCGGAAGATGCGTCATTCGTTTATCTTTCTAATAAATATCACTCATTTTATTGTAAAGCAGTAACACCTCAAAACCGTTTTCAAACATGTTCCAAACGATTGTGCATGTTGGCGACTTCCATTCCAATGCATTCGTCTTTGTGACTTTGTCAGGAAGATGCGCATGACCGCGAACAAAATTTCAATGTATTCCTTTGTTTTTAAACATCGCCGATTCGATTTCGATTTAGAAGTTTAACTGCTGATCCGATTTTCGATCTGATTTTTTATTCAATTTACAACATTATTCAAAATGACAAAGGTGGGAGGGAAATATTATTTACTGTAAAAATTATGGGAAAAAATATAACGAGAAAGAAAAATAGCTTAATATCTTACTTTTCACCCATATTTCACTCCTTGTCCATCCTCCGGTTATCCTCAAAATTGGTGATTTTGGGCCAGTATCTATTTCCTCACACGTATTATTCATGACCGATTTCAAATCATCGCATGCAATCGGTTGTAGTTCAAACAGCATAAATATTCATATTATATGGGATGGCTCAGAAAATATTTCCCAAACTCTTAGAATGTTTTGGGTATTTTCCGAGCTTGTAAGTAAGCAGTGCAACCTTATGATGTCCCAAAATCTGTTTTTTCTTCCAGTTGAGCTTTGAAACTGGGCAAGTACTATCAGTGCTGCGTAAAACCAATGTTGACTGGTGGTGGGCACGCAAGGGTAATACCACAGGTTACATTCCAACCAATCACATCGCTATGGAATCCACGGATCCTGCATCAAAACCTGACTGGCAAGATGATGAATACTTTGGGAGTTACAGTACTTTGGTAAGAGTCCTTGGTATCATAATATTAGTGGATGTTCATTATAGCATTGGCCGAATACACAGTTACGCTAATAATTATTTATACCTCAAGTAAAATGGTAGGTTTTTTTAATGCCTCTGCTCACCATAGTCAATTGCGTGCATCATTATGATTCTGGGATGTCAGCCATCAGATTTGATGGATCAATAAAAAAACTTTTTCTTAAGTTGTGCCATCATAGGAGTGGTGATTTTTTTTGTAATTCATATTTTTTCCACATTTTTCTTACATTAAGAATAAAATGTTTTACTATATTCATTTATTTATTTTTCATTATCAGACCTTTATATTTGAGGAGTGCGATCGCACCGGCGCTCCTACTGTGCTCCTAAAAAAAAAAGCCTTCACAAAAAGTTGCTGAAATTTCACATTTTACATCTTTATATTCATGACATAGGCATGTGTTTTCCATAATTCCTTGAAATTATTTTGATTTAGTTGGAAACTACCGAAAAATTGAAGAATATTCACTTTTTTCCCGACTCTGATTTGATTTTAAACTTGGTAAATATTGTAGTCCCATATGTAGATTTTCATTGCAACACCATGTAAGTCTACTTGTGGGACTACAATATTTACCGAGTGTTAATTCAAATCAGAGTTGGGAAATAGGTGAATATTCTTCATTTTCTGATAGTTTTCAACTAAATCAAAATAATTTCAAGGAATTATGGAATACAAATGGCCATTTCATAAATTTAAAGATGTAAAATATGAAATTTTAGCAATTTTTGTGTTTAGTTTTTTTATTTTATTTTTTCTAAAGCAGGAGCACAATATTTTGTAAAGGCCTTGTTTCGCCACAGAATAATTTAAATAGCTATACAGCTATTTAAGAAAAATCTACAATTTATCATACTTGTATTGTATTGAATTAATTTGAGCTCCTCAAAAAAATAAGGAGAGTGATTTATTGCGCTCCATGAAATTATAAACGTGATGGACTGCATTATTATCATTTAGGGTGGGGCAGGATCAAGATCAAAGGTCACAGAGGTCATTATACATTGAAACATCTTGTTCTTGAGATAACTGAGTAATTGTACATGTATTTTACTTTAAACATGGATTTTGTTTGCATATTAGAGGAACACTTAACTTATTAGAGTTAGGGGTCACGAGGTCAAAGTTTGACATTCAGAAAGATCATTATGTTCTGTTCCTGAAACATTTTTAAGATACCAATAGGGCCCAAGTCAATTTAGCTGATGTATATTCAAGAAACATATAATGGAAGTCTTTATGCTCTTTAAAACATGATGCACAGTTTACTACTCCATTTAATTATCTATACTTTATTTTTTCTATTGCTTCCTTATACAGAAATTGCAACAGGAAATGCTAAGTGACCAAGCCAGGAATGAAGCTTATCAAGTTGCCATTGAAAGGAACAAGGAAGCAATGAAAGGGAAGGTCTGTGAATACTTTATGTTTAGTGGGGGTATTTTTCATGAAATCAATATACTCTCCGAACTATGATGACATTTCAAAAAATTACGCATGTTTAAGATTCCAATATCGACTAAAACTCTACCATTTGTACATGAACGTTAATAATGAATGAGCAAATTACCTGAAACTTCCTTAATGGTATATGAATGGTGTTTTTCAGGATTTTAATATCAGATTTTGTTGGTGTTTTACAGGTTGTTTTGGATGTCGGCTGTGGGACAGGGTTTCTTAGCATGCTGTGTGTTAAGCATGGAGGGGCCAAGAGGGTAAGCATTCACATCTTGCATCACTGAATAGAATATATTAGAGAATGGTGGTATTTGCTCAAGTTTTGAGACTGAAACAATCAGGGTTCATAACTCTGACACATTTTGAAAATTCCTTATCATGATGAATGTTCACATCGGCTTTTATTTTTTTACAAATTTGACAATACGGACCAACTTAACTGAACCATGTAATATCAAGCAATGCCTTATATTCCACGTGTTCAGGGAGGAAATAATCATTGTTTTACTTGACAATGAGGAGAAAATTAGAATATTTCATATAACAAAATACAAAGAAATATTGAGTGGATGACATCATCAGTCTCCTCATTTGCATACTGACCAGAATGTGCATATAAGTGTTTTGTGAAATTAAAGCCAAACTTTAAAATGTCATAACTTTCTTATTTTACGTCCAATTTTGATGAAATTTTCAGTGTTATCCTTGTTGGATTTTTCTCTTTTTATTCAAATCAACTTTTTGTTGGGGTGGACTTGTCCTTTAACATAAAATTCTGTATACATATTTTCAGTATTGAATAACAATGATTTCCGATTAATGATAGCCAAAATTTGCATCTTGTCTTCATTTTCTTGTTGAAAGTCATTGATGTTAACAATAGGGGAAGGCGGGATAAGTTGAGCATAGGGGCAAGTTGAGCCACCACCTCCAGGCCAATAATGAATGAGTCAGACATTGTGGTGGTGTCATGTATTGATGTCCTATTACATATCCCTTTACCCAACCATATTGTTTTCGACTTTGAAACAAAATGTACTCTTTTAGACGGAAAAATACAAATTTCAGCAAAAAAGTAAAAAGGATATAAAATAGTGGAGTGCTGTTTCCCCACACACGTCTTTAACTATGATAAAGAAATAATAACAATATTGTAAGACCAGGTATGGATCTTCATTCTTTTCATAGTCTTTTAAATGATGGATGCATAAGAAACAAGTGGATGTGAAAATATCGCATTAAGTCCGGACAGGGGTATTTTGAGCCAGCCAACATGGGGCAAATTGAGCCATGGTAATTCTTATGGTAATAAGAGTGAAAAATTTTAAAAAACTCTGAAAAGCCATTATATGCAGGTAGAAAGGTATAAATTCACATGACAGTTCTTTTACTTTTAGCTGATGTTAGTATTTATAGAGAATTAGCAAGTGGAAAGACTTGAAATAAAATATTGACATGCTGCTTCTTCCCGCATATATTTTGTGCATAGTTTTTGTGGCCCAACTTACCCCAGAAGGTGGCACAACTTACCTCACATATGGGGCAAGTTGAGCCATTTGACATTGTTTTTTTCAAAGGTCACAATGAATTTCAGTGTGGGGGTAGAAAGTTATATATAGGTGAAAAATGTTTTCCAAGAATCAAATTTAAAGGCAAGGTACTTATTTCTACAATATTATTAGTCATATTAATTCTAACATGCAAAATGCAAAAAGTGTCACAACTTACCCCGCCTTCCCCTATCTATATTTTATTGAAATTAGGCAGTTACATTTTGCACTATTTTTCACAGCAAAGGACGTTTTTTAAATCTGAAATGTTCTAGTCACACTACAATCAACTGCATGAGTATTGCCTAAGATAGGCTCAGTTGCATACCGAAAAGAAAAATGTAATTGCTTAATATTCAGATTGCTTGAAACAACCAAGAGGGTTTTAACTCCTTTTGTGATTGTTGGCTGGTAATGTAAATACATTGTTGTCCATGTTCCCCTTAATATCAGGTTCATTCAATTGAAGCCAGTGAGATGGCAGATACTGCGGAGAAGCTGATTCAACACAACAACCTGTCTGATGAGATCACTCTATATCATGGGAAGGTAGAGGGTACAACCTTACCTGAGAAAGTAGACCTCATCATTTCAGAGTGGATGGGAACCCTTCTTATTGTGAGTACTCTCCCCCTTTCTCTTCCTCTCCATGATCTTGGCTCAGTTACACAAAGATTGGCAATTGTAAATTTGAAAAGAAAAAAAATCCTCTGGTATATACAGTATGTATAGTGGCTGTGTTAATAAGATTATGCAACCGCATATTAAATTGGCTATCATGGCATACATTTATTTATAATTGAAATATATGCAATATTTATACACAGTATACCACACAATCAAAGAAAATAGAAAGTGCTTATAATGTGGGAAATGTTTTCACATTTTTTGTTGATCACAAAAGCACATTATTGGAGCTATTTTGCATCGTACTAGATGCCTTTGTCACATTTTAGAGCAAATTGTTTTACCCCAGTCTTTCCTTTTTCCCAAAATGGTGTTAATCTCCATACACCACTTTGGGGGTATGAAGCTACTAGCATATGATGGGGTACATAACGTCCCATGTACTCCACATACATTATTGAATGTTATAAACTACTGCAATGTGAACCATGAAAGTATAAAACCATCCTACTCAATGTTTTTTCCCCTCAGTTTGAGTTCATGATCGAGTCTGTCCTTATTGCCCGAGACCAATGGTTGAAGGCGGATGGTAAGATGTGGCCTTCCCAAGCCCATCTCTTCCTGGCTCCAACCTCTGCACCCAAACATAAGGATCGTATCCATTTTTGGGACTCTGTTTGTGGTCTGGACTATTCTATCTTGAGGTGAGAGCACTTTCCTGGCAGGATAAATGCATTTGACACATATCCGTACTGAACAATAGGCAACTAGGCATATAAAAGGGGAGAGAACTAGCCAACACTGTGTGCTGTAAGAAAGGTAGTCTTAGAATTCAACTTTCGAGATAGCTAGCAATAATATAGATAATAGAGTAGCCTGTTTGAACAGAGAACCTCAAATGTTTTGAGAGGAAAATTATTTAATTTGCTAATTAGAAACATAATTCTTGTGATATGAATGTATTGCATAGTGTATGTTTTATCATTCAAGTGGGTAAATATGACAAGACTGCACTGCTCAGAATGTTGCATCATGGGACATGAACCTGTCCAGACTTTAGTCTAAGGACTTGAGGTGGTACTATTAAGGATGTTGGTTTAAAAATGTAAATTAATAATTTAATTAGGATTCTCAATATTCCCTACTCTGTACTTTGGTGTTTGTTTTTGTCTCACCTGCGAAGCAAAGTGAGACTATAGGCGCCGCTTTTCCGACGGCGACGGCGGCGGCGACGGCGGCGGCGGCGGCGTCAACATCTAATCTTAACCTGAGGTTAAGTTTTTGAAATGACGTCATAACTTAGAAAGTATATGGACCTAGTTAATAAAACTTGGCCATAAGGTTAATCAAGTATTACTGAACATCCTATTAGAGTTTCATGTCACATGACCAAGGTCAAAGGTCATTTAGGGTCAATGAACTTAGACCATGTTGGAGGAATCAACATCGAAATCTTAACCTGAGGTTAAGTTTTTGAAATGTCATCATAACTTAGAAAATATATGGACCTAGTTCATGAAACTTGGACATTAGGTTAATCAAGTATCACTGAACATCCTACATGAGTTTCACGTCACATGACCAAGGTCAAAGGTCATTTAGGGTCAATGAACTTTGGCCGAATTGGGGATATCTGTTGAATTCCCATCATAACTTTGAAAGTTTATGGATTTGATTCATGAAACTTGGACACAATAGTAATCAGCATCACTGAAAATTTTGTGCAAGTTTCAGGTCTCATGATTAAGGTCAAAGGTCATTTAGGGTCAATGAACTTTTGCCGAATCGGGGGTATCTGTTGAATTACCATCATATCTTTGAAAGTTTATTGGTCTAGTTCATTAAACTTGGACATTAGAGTAATCAAGTATCACTGAACATCCTGTGCGCGTTTCAGGTCACATGACCAAGGTCAAAGGTCAATGAACTTTGGCCGAATTGGGTGTATCTGTTGAATTACCATCATAACTTTGAAAGTTTATGGATCTGATTCATGAAACTTGTACATAAGAGTAATCAAGTATCACTGAACATCCTGTTCGAGTTTCAGGTCACATGATCAAGGTCAAAGGTCATGTAAGGTCAATGAACTTTGGCCATGTTGGGGTTTTTTGTTGAATAACCATCATATCTCTGTAAGTTTATTGGTCTAGTTCATAAACGTGGACATAAGAGTAACCATGTATCACTGAACATCTTGTGCGAGTTAGAGTAGTATTCAAAGTCAGCACTGCTGCTATATTGAACCGCGTGGTGCAGGTGAGACGGCCAGAGGCATTCCACTTGTTAAAATTTAGTTGTGCTTTGGCAAATCCATTAAAAATGGATGTCAAAGTTACATTCTATAAGTACTAAATCATATGAATGTGTTATGGTGTGATGATATGAAATATATATCAAACATGTTTAAGTGGGTATTTTTACAATTTTACAGGTACATTTCTTTTGATTGGGTGCCCAATCAAAATTAAACTTCATTATTAGGTGGTCTGTCTTTGACAGATCACCTCTTAATTTCGTCAGAATTTTCTTTATTATTTATTTATTTATTCATTATTTATTTTTTTGCACCTATGTTTGTCGCCAACTTTTCTCGGAATTGGCTGAATCAATTTTGCTGACTTTTTCGTCATATATAGAGTCTATCATAGAGACGGCATACAAATTTTTTCAAGGTCATATGGTCATGTGGACGTCATCTACGTGCCATTTTGTAAAATTCTTAATTTGATCATATCTTCCTTATCAATTATCAAAAATTAACAATATTTAAATCACATTAATTTCAGGTCAAGGGTCAACTGTCAATGTCATTGAAGGTTATGTAAAGGTCATGCTAGAAAAATCCTCCAAATGGCTTACAAAAATTTTTGGTTACGTTTCAGGTCTTTTAAGCATTTCAAAAATTTGCGCGCGCGTAACGCCTTAACGCAACGCACAAACACTGTTTTTTTAATGTCATTGCATTGATAACATAATTCTGAGCAATATGATACCTTGATCAACCTTCTACGACCATTAATAACGAAATTAACACCGTTAAAGTTTGCAACACGTGTGCGTTCGAGCTCTCACTATAGCCATATGGGCAAAAACATGCCTATTGCAAATTCACTGTAGCTCTTTAAATAGTCTGTTGACCCCCAATTTTTTTTTCATATATCGATAGAGTATGAGGTGTAAATTTGATTTCATGTCACCATTGTCCCTCAATTTGATCATGACGTCATCAAAAAGGGCGTCTGAAGTCAAAATATCCATTTTCCTTGTTATGACATCATAATAATTATGCAAATTAGGCTTTAACTCCATGAATATTGGTCAATTTTCGCCCAATTTTCGATACGATGTAGCTTAGGTCTTACTCTTTCTGAATCATTGCCTTTATTTTTCATTTTGATAACAGATCATCCTGAAAAATTGCAAATGATAAAGGCATGTAATTTTTCCTCATTTTGCGTGTAATCTCTATAAGACATGACTTTTTCTCAAAACTAGATTCGACATTCCTCTATTTCGTGAGCCATATCTCCATTTTTTCTTGTCAGTTTTCCGTGAGCTGTGAGGATGTTGAAGCTGAGATTCTAAGCTTTCGGTAGCGTTCCCTCCATTTTTTATCAGATGCCGGGATCATGCCCGTTATTCACTTGCAAATTAGAATTGTATTTCTCAAAATTGCTTACGTGTAATCTCTATGGGGAATATTGTGGCTCAATGGATAACGCACTTGACTTGCGTTCTCGGGGGCGCAGGTTCAAATCCTGGGGTAAACAAGATTTTTTTTTTTTCTTTTTACCACCTCTTAGATGATGCTTTATGACAATTAAAAGGTATAAGAGTTCAAATTTAGCAAGATAAAAGAGATTATAATTACATGTACTCTTTTTTCATATCATATGTATTTTGCGTGTAATCTCTATGGGACATGACTTTTTCTCAAAACTAAATTCTACATTCCTCTACTTCTTGGGCCATTTCGCCATTTTTTCATATCAGTTTTTCCTGAGCTTTTAGTATGTTGTACCTGAGATTCTAAGCTTTCGAACATATTCCCTCTATTTTTTTATCAGATGCCGGGATCATGCCGTTTTTCGCTTGCAAAATTGGATTTGTAATTCTCAAATTTGCTTAGGTGTAATCTCCAAGGGAACATGTAAATCTATGATGGGAATATCATGGCTGAATGGATAACGCACTTGACTAGCGTCCTTGTGGTCCCAGGTTCGAATCCTGGGGTGCTCAAGATGATTTTTTTTCATTTTTTTTCTTTTTACCACCTCGTACATGATCTTTTATGACAATTAAAAGGTATAAAAGTTAAAACAGATTATAAATACCTTTTTCATATCACATGTATTGTCATAACTTAAATAGACCTTTTTCACAGTGCTTTATCATCTCCAGTCTTTCACAAATATTCTATCAATAATGAACATTCAGTTGTCATCATGATGATCATATTGATCTACTAGAACATGGTGATAATGATCATGATGGCGAGAATAAGTACAGACCACCTAATTTGTCCGCATGACAAATTAAAATCTAGTTTTTCTTTTATCTTTGCAATAGTCATAATTTAGGCAGTGTTAAAGGCTTTCACAAATCAAACACCCTCTTGTTTTACAATTAATCACAAAACTGCTGCCAATAAAGAGTGAATACTTCTCAGAAATGAATCTCCTTTTTATCCTATTTATTATTTGAATAATTATAAGTATATTTTTATTGATATATAATATCTTAATTTAGTAAACTTATAGAGAACAGAGCCAAATCATATTAACAACTTAAACACATTCAACAAAAGTTGTATTATAACTTTTGTTAAATTTGTATTGTAACCTTTGGTAAATCAACAATCTGTTATAAGCATTTCACTTTCTTGCCTATCTGAGATTGCTCTCAGCTGAGCCTCACCGTTCAGAGATAATTTTCCCTCATTGAAAAAAATGATGATTGTTCAAAATTGTTATTTTTTTTGACAGAACAGCTGCCATGTCAGAATACTTCTGCAAGCCTCTTATCAATGAAGCACTCAATGCAAGTGATCTGTTAGCTGAAGGAGACGTTGTGTATTCATGTGATCTCAACATGGTTACTATAGAAGATCTTGAGGTTTGTTCAGCTTCAAAGTTCTTTTCTTTCTTTTTTTTACATAGGCTGTGGCTTTAGTATTGTACAGAAAACAATTGCAGTGGATGGATTTGTGATTCTTGTACAAACCTTTGATTGAAATGAAATTTCAGCTTACTGTAAAATGTAAAATGACAGAAACACATCAGAGTTATTATGCTGTATGTATTGAGGAAGCATAAAAACTCAGTCAGTAGAGCTGGGTTTTCATATTCCAGTGACCTGGGTTCGATTCCCAATTGGTGCGCTCGTGCCCTTTAGTAAGGCATTTAAATCCTCATTGCAAGGTCTCTTGGAGAGGACCTTATGTCGTCAGTCCTCTGGATACTTGCTTACAAGCATTGATGCTTTCTATAGCTATTGGGTAAAAAAAATTACTACCATTGTATACATTCACCACCATTCACTGTATGTAATCATAAATAATTTAAGACATAGTGGTAATGCTAGATTTTTAATTTATCTATTTTTTACTGATTTTTTTCTATATTGAATGATTCATATCGCAAAGATAATAAATAACCTCCTCACATGTTTCTTTGGCAGATGATCAAACAGGATTTTTCATTTACCATCAGCAAAGCAGGAACTCTACATGGCTTTGCCTCCTGGTTCAGTGTGGACTTTGAACCCCTTGAGAAGAGCAGTGCAAAATGTGTGGTGCTGGATACCAGTCCACATGTACCGTAAGTCCAACATCTATTTCACACCTTGCTCATAACCAGGGATGCCACTTTTCCGTATTTGTACGTAATTCCGTCTTTTTCCCTGCTGTCCGTCTTATTTCCGACTTTTCCTGTTTCTGTGTAGGCTCTACTAAAAAAAAAGTCGGAAAGTCCTTTTTTCCCCCCTACACCTCTCCCGATTGCGATGCATGTCGATCTACGTTCATTGAGTTATGCTTTTATCAAGGCTTTTCGATTGGAATCCTCAACATCCTGGCCGATCAATGCGAGCGACAAGTTCCGAACGCACGCACATAGACAAGCGCAAAACAGCGGCACGAATCGCGATATAATAACGACTGGTAAATACGTCTGTAAAGACGATGACGTCATCCAAGATGGCAACTTACAATGACTAACGAAAGGATCGAGGATGACTAAGTTTTTATCATAATTTGAAAGGAATTAGCGGTAACTGCTGTATAAGGTACGATGTTTCTGAATTTTATATATTTTCTCGTGAATTTGGATGTGATTGTTTTTTAATAATGTGACATTTTATGTACCAAAAACGATCCAAAAATCGGTCTGCCGAATGTTAGATCTAACGTTTACAGCTGCATGCTGATAAAGTACGTAACCCAGGGAGCTCCGGCCCGCTTCGCTGGCCGGTGCTCCCTGGTACTGGGTTAGCTGATTGTCTTATGTACAGGCCAACAACTCTTCAGTCTATGTATTGGTGAGTGGAGTCAACGCAGTTCAGCGGAGGAACCAAAATACAGAGACTGAAGCTGTTACTAGTCTAGCGTTCTACTACTTTAGAAACACACAACTAACTACCGTCAGTTTTTTCAAACCTTGGCTTCAATGTCATCAGTCACAACAAGGTAAGAAGCCACTTGCCCCCCCCCTAAATTTTGAGGTGGTGGATACCCCCCCCAATGCCCCAATTCACTGATCCTGGACACTGTCCCTGCCCGCGATAAGTTTCAGTATTTTTGGAGGACACCTAGTGGCATCCCTGCATAACAGCAGTAATGTACAGGTTGTATAAAAAGAAAAGTAAACCGTCATTCATATCTTTTTATGAAAAAAATTTATAGAATCAGAATCAATCAAATATATATTGCTAAAAAGGTACAACTTCTATTATGCTAGAATAGAGTTCTGTAACCATGGATTACTGAACATTTTTGTTCTGAAAACTTGTCCATGGCAGGTCGTTCCGTTCACCATGCACTGGAGGATGGGAGGGTTCTTATTATTTGGCAACCAGTCAATCTGATTATTTTCGCCATCCTATATATTCTATATTTTTTCTTTTAAATAATCAAAGGGTGATTCCCCCCCTTTTTTTTTTATAAATTGGATTTTAAGTCAAGTAGGAATATTTCTTGATAATACAGGGGTGGTATCCTTAGATCCATTTTATCTCAGATAAAATAAAATATTTTATCTCCGTTAAAATCAGGGAGATAAAATACCCTTAAAATCCATCCAAATTGGTATTCGGAGAACAATTTTATCTTCATTTTATCTCTGTACGATACACCTATTTTTAAATCAATATCCAATTAGAAACGTGCTTTTATAGCTCTCTCACATCACTAAACCAATAGAAATCCATTCCGCCAGGAGGTGTGGCAAAGGAGTGAGATTGCGTCAATTTATTGACTTCAAATACGCTTGCGCGTCTTTATAGAGATTTCTCTTTAAAAAATGACAATACAAAAAAATTTCGGAATCTATATTACATCTTTTCAAGCTTCATTTCAAAGACAATTTTAGTCAAGAAAAGTCTTATAAAATACTTCCTGATTGTACAGGAATAACGTTACGGTCTTATTCTCAATAAATATATATTTTTTCTTCAATTTTATGTCAACATTTAGAGTTAATTCACATAGAAATAATGATGAAATCAATGTCAAAATAGCCCGTACCCTCTTTTAAGTTTATTTTTTCTTCAAAGTAACATGGGCGCAAGCACATCATCCGCGTTGCAATGGCCAGATACGCGATGGGTATGTCTACGCAGGCATTGTTTTGTTGCGTATCATCTGTGCTTATGCAAGATAGCAAGATAAAATTAAAAATTTTATCTTAGAGATAAAATCTCATCTCAGAATACCAATTTCATTTCAAGAGATAAGATAAAATGACCTCAGAATACGGCCCCAGGGCTTTTACTGAAAATATAGATTGAAACCGTGAGAGTGACTTTTTTCTTTCTTGTTGTTTTGGGTAAACCTTTTTATTTCATGCCTAAAGTAGCATATGGAATTAGTGATTAGATTTTTTCTTGATTTTCGTTGTGACTGTACAGTCAACGACCAATTGATATGATGTAGAGACTGTCATCTGTATTCATTCTCTTTCTTAGACTGACCCACTGGAAACAAGCAGCCTTAGTTCTAGATGACTGGTATGATGTAGAGACTGGGGATTCTGTCCAGGGCACTATGAGGATGGAAAGAAGCTTTATGTGGAGGAGACATTTTAGGGTCAGGTTATCAGGGACCATCACTTTCAAAAATTCAAGCAACGTGAAGAAGGTAAGATTGTTTTACGTCTTTTCTTTTTTGTGTTGTGTATATTCCTCCTTGGACCCCTTCCCCAACACATCCTCTCTTAATATTTTACAGAAGAAAAAAATCCATCAAGTGCTGTTCCTTAAACTCTTCCCTGGTTTATAGTTGGAAATTATTTTCCTATTATAGTTAATATTTGCAGAGCTGGAGAAAACAGGCTAAAAGGAAGTAATTTCCATGTTTGCAAGTGCAGCTATGTAAGAATATTTTTGTCTTGAATCTGGAATATTATAGTGTATGCTACTGAATATTTATAAAGATAATAACATTCTAAACCTAGTCAGTGTTCATAGTTTTATACTGTTTAACAAAGGGTAAAGTAGGTTTTCTTTATCCTCATCACAGATGTCTATAAGACTTCAAAGTATGTTAATAAAAATCCTAAAAACAAGCTATAACTATTTAGTGGTTAAAGACGATTCAAGTAATTTTTTTTTAAAGCACTGCAGTTTATTTTGTATCTCTTCCAGACTATTGTTATTTCCCTTCTTTGAAACCTTTCAGTATGACATTCAAAGTATGTTGACTAGGAGTAGCCTGTGATCAGAGATTGTTCAATTGATTTTATTTTATTTATTTAATAAATTATTTATTTATTCAGTTTAAAAAATTTCACAATTTCCAATGACCAAAAATGAACATGCTTACAATTAATACAACATAATTATAATGAAAGCTAATCAATTCATAACCAAACAAATATTTGACAAATGGTCTGCTTTATTTGGGTTTCTCTTGACAGACTTTCAATAAGACGTTCAAGGTATGGAGATGACATCCTTCAGTTATTCTCTTCAGCAACCATTTTATATGGACATCATCCATACAGACAATCTATGCGTAATTCACATCTCAATTTGTAAAACGGGTATCTGGTAATATGTTCTGCAGCTGTACTGTGCACTAATGTATATGTATTATCTATTGTACTCGGTGCTGATGTGTGTCAGAAATTTACCAGAGTGAGTGCCCTCAAGTAATGGGATGGGTGCACATGCACAGACTGGTTCATTTTGATGTCATAACTCTAGTTAAGTCCAGTTAAACCATGGTTTCGATATGAGGGTGAAATCTGGGCAGCCAAACGTGGTATTAATCTGACATTAAAGTTGGAATTAAAAGGCATTCTCATGCTCCTCAAAGATCAAAACTTCACTCAAATCAGTTATATCTGGAGGAGAGACCTGTGGGTCACAGTGATCTCAAGAACATTGTGTCAAAGCAGTAATGATAATGAAATACTTTGGTTGGAGATTTCAAGATAGCCAACTTCTTGAGACCGTCTTAATAGTCGTCAAAAAAAGACGCATGTGTTACATAAAATAATTTAGGTGACAATCAAGTAGTTTATCTGATAACGCTGGAGTAATTAGTGAATTATCGGATGGTCTAATATCACTTTGTCTACTTATCAGTTCGTCCATCTTCACATAGTCTAAACCCATTTTGTCTACAACCAGTTCGTCTAATATCCACTTTGTCTAATTCTCACTTGGTCTAATATCCAATTCGTCTCATTTCCATTTGGGCTAATATCCAATTTGGCTAATAAGCAGTTGGGCTAAAACCATTTTGTCTAATATTCATTTCGTCTAATTGTCATATGGTCTAATGACCGTTTGGTCTAATTATTACTTGGTCTAATTTTCACTTGGTCTTATATCCATATCTCTTCGTAGGCCTACCTGAAAGGGGGTGGTGCAGTGCTGCTGCTTATTACAACAAAGATATTACATTACATTTTGTACATCCCTGTAAATGGATGGCACGGTGGCCAGTTCGTTTGCAGCCCTTTCATTAATGTGTGATTGTGTACGTTGCACAGTTACAGCGTCCACATCTGGAGGGTGTGAGTGCTCCACACTATCCATTAGATTCTGATATCCCAAGTGTCCTGCCCCCTCAAGATTTATGAGGGTACTGGAGCACACTCTCCAGTTCCTGCACCGCTAATAAATAAATCTGTTTGCCCTTCTCCTCTCCGTGTAGGAAAAACCTTGGTAGGCTATGCAAGACTTCTCTTTGGAAGTTTTAAAAACTTCCATGTCATCTGTAGATGTAAGCCAAGTTCGACAAAGATGATTGAGCCTCGGTAAGACAGTTTAGTTTCATGGCATGACTGTGACATTAATCTGAAATTGTACGCAGGGGCAGATCCAGGGTTTTCAAAAAGGGGGCACTAAAAAAAACTTTCTCACAGCCTACATAACGAGCGGGTTATGTGCAGGTTTTGGTTACCTTTTATCCAGATTCATAGCAAATTCAACCACTCAATTAAAATTTCATTCGAAATAGAGCCAATTTTTAAATTTTACTTTTACTACTTACCATTTTCATGGAACGGCCAATATGTTCTCAGTATTGAAGTGGATTTCCCTAATAATAATGATAATAGGCATTATCATCGATCTAGAAATATTCTATTCTGAGGCGCACAAGGAAATAAAGAATGAGAAAGAGTGTCAAAGTGCCAATAACTAATACTGTTAGAATAGATAAAGACTTCAGTTTAGATTTGAAGGTCTCCAGTGATGGCATTCTATGAGGATACCTAGTTGCAAATAGTTTAATAACCTAGTCATAGTCAAGTTTGATATCCCTGTGGGTAAAGAGCAGCATCAGGCATTTACAGGGACCCTGCGTCTATACTCCGTAGGACTCATTGTAGGAGCCATCACCAACATCGGTACACTAGGGTATGTCTGACCAAATGTTGTGATGTCAACATTAATGACACCAATAACGCATACTCCATTTCCGTCTGGTCCAGTTACATTCAGGTTGACCTCTTTGATCCTCATGTCCTTTAAGTCAGGGTGGAATTGAGCAAAGTCCTCAGAAACTATGGTCACCTGTGATCCAGAATCTAGCAGTGCTCTGACGTTGGAATCACAAATACTCATAATACTCTCGCTTGCTGGACCAACAAGGCCCAGTCTATCAGACTTTGTTTCACTACATGGCTGTGCCTCATTGCCTGTGGCGTATTGACTAGCTACGGGTGGTGCCAGTTTAAAGGAGCCCTATTTATTTCGTTTTATTTATACAGAGTAACCACATCAGTAGTCTTGTACTGTTTTCCAGGGGGCCCTGTAAACAAATATTTACAATATAACAGACAAGCAGATTACACAAGGAAAAAACAAACAGAACATGCAAAATAATCAGAAGTGAATACATGGGGGGGAAAAGATGATGGTACATAGGTGCCATGTAGGCAACCTAATGGTTGGGCAGTTGCGAAAGAATTGGCCCCCCTATCCACACTCCTAAGAGACTGCTCCACTCGTCCCTTTTTCCTTTTTTTTTCAGCTTGGTCATTGAATCCCTGCTGATAGTAGCTTCCAGAGCATCCATCCTCTTCTCCAGCTCCACCATTCGTTTGTTGTGGTCCCGCTGGTCCCCTTGAATATTGTGAAGGAGGCACAGTACCTCATTCGTTGCCGGGTCATTTCCATCCTCTTCTGTGTTTCCAGCGCTCATTTGGTGGTACTGGACTGGTTTCCAGCTATGGCCCCCGCCTGCAAAATCTTTCCCAGGCCATTATCCTAAGTTCCTCTTTGAGTGCACGGAATGTCTTTTGTCGTGGCCTCATAGGGGTTAGGCGGGAGCGGACTTCATCATCGGCCAACCCTCTCATGAATTAGTGGGTCAGCTTCGTGTGCTTGTCCTCTACCATTACCCCATTTATGTCCTTTCCTCAATTGTGCACAAAATGCCCTCCAGGGCAACAGCATAAGATCCCACCTGCTCATGCTGCCATTGAGTGCTGGAATAAAATTCTGCCGTAGGGTCACAACTGTAAGAATAGTCCAAATATTCCCCTCTCAATTCCTCGAACGCTCTCTGAGTTTGCTCGTGAGGAGGGTTATTAAGGGCCAGTCTTCTAGCTTCCCCACCAAGGTTTCTCACTATTGTCGACAATTCCATATTGACTGGCTGTGGTGATGCTGCTAACATGTATTGGATGTCCTGTATTAAGTCCTTAATCAAAGATTTGCTCTCACGTCCACTGAATACTGGAACACTTCGAATTAGATGACAAGCCAGGATGCTATAGTTTGGTTAGTCTTCCATCGCTGCTCAAGGCTAGTTCAGCCTGTACACTGGGTTGCTCCTGATTTTCCTGATACATGATTATCTGATATCCAGCTGGCTACGCCATTTTTACGTAACATGTATGTTTGGACATTTAAAGATAGCTAACGTCTTGAGACCGTTGTGGTCGAAAAAGACGCAGGAGTTCCATGAAATAAATTAGGAGACAATGAAGAAAATTATCTGACTTTGCTGGAGTAATTATCTGTCAATAGACTGAAAGAAACAATGACGCTTGAGAAATACATTCAATAAAGCGAGGATTATAATATCTCAAGCATGGTGTCTGTGCTTTCTCTCCAGTGGCAATAACAAGTTAGCTATTGTCTTTACGCACACACAACACCTATCCATCCTATCATTCATCTATCACTCTCAACCATCCATTCACAAACACCAGCTTACTACAACAATTCCCCAGTGTCCTTGATCTACAACTCTAAAGGAACCCATATAATGTTGACCAAGGCCTTTCACCTATAAGCTCTCACCTCCAGCACTCTATACCTTCTACATGCCATCCCAGATCTTCAATTCATCTACAGTACAGAATCTATTTTACAGGGTTAGTTAAGTGCTTTACGAAACCCAAATTTCCTTATATGCATATGTTAAACTACAGCGACTAAAGTCTGTTACAATAATAGTAACACTGTAATGATAATTTAGAAGGAAAAAGGAATGTTTTTCTCAATTTCAAAGTCCTGAACCCTGTTGGGGTCACTCACCCGCAGAGGGGGACGTGTATGACTGTTACCACAAATGCAAGTAACCCCCTATTGCGGTCAATTTCAAGGACATTTTGTGACATTTACCCCCCTATTTTCACGCAAAACAATGGCAACAGAGTGCTCAGTCCTTAAAGATGACGAAGAGCCATGTCATACTGATACAATAATCCAAAAGAACTTGTATTTTTCTTGAAAATGAAGAAAAAGTAGAATTCTTTGTAAAAGTACATGTAGAGTTGTCAAGATAAAGATACAGAGCATGATCAGTTCAAAGGAGCATTTTGTCAGACCATGACCAAATACAGTTGAACCTCGTTATAATGAGGTCTTTGGGACCAGAGAAATTACCTCTTTATATCGAAACCTTGTTATATCAAGGTTAAAATCAATAGAATATAGAAATGAATGTTGCCAATATTCAGAGCGGTGTGGTAGAAAATGTAAATGAGTGCAATTTCCTTATTCCTTGACCAAATTTGATCAGTTTTTAAACTGTTGTTCAATTTTGTCACTTTTTATCTAAATAATGAAAAATCTTGGGTTCACTCGCTCTTTACATAAAATGCAATTTTCAATAAGCAAACCTACAGTGGTTACCTCTCTTAGTAAAAGGTTAAATGTTACATGCAGTTTCTTGGTCTCCATGAAATCTCTAAGAGTAAGCCCACAACTGAGTGTTTCTTCTGTGTTTCGATCTCCGTCTACTGTCATCTTCAAGATCACATGTCGGGCTTACTGAGATGATAATTCTTCCGTACTCAGCAGCAGAATAGTCAACGGCAGGATTTCGACATCGAGAAGCGTTACTAATTGATCTTCTATTCCTTGCAAAATCTGTCAGTGTATTTGCATCATGCTGGTTCAGAACAAATTGATGCTCAATCGTGTTTTCTTCTGATCCATCTTCAGTGTCCATGTAAATATGATTCACTTTCATGATGACATCTTTCAACACAACATCAACAATTGTGCCTGTATTGATGAAGACATTTTCCTGTTTCCTATATAAACTTATACCGGTAGTCAGGAAAACCTTTGTACACTTCTTTGCATCACTGAGATTTATGGGCTTGTAATATTCAACTACACCACATTCTTTATTTCTGATCTGGAGCATTCGGCCAAGAATCCACTTGTTCTGGTCACTTTTTAATGATACCGCAACATCATCATACAATCCCTCCTTGTTGCCATCCTCAAAGTTAGCAGCGTTGCACGTCTGTTGTTTGCTTCGCACTCTCAATGTCCTATCCAAAGACAATGCCCCACAAGGGTTTGTGTTGAGCTTAGACACAATTGTTGGTCTCCATGAAATCTCTAAGAGTAAGCCCACAACTGAATGTTCCTTCTGTGTGTCGATCTCCGTCTACTGTCATCTTCAAGATCACATGTCGGGCTTACTGAGATGATAATTCTTCCATACTCAGCGCAGAATAGTCAACGGCATAATTTCGACATTGAGAAGCGTTACTAATTGATCTTCTATCCCTTTGCAAAATCTGTCAGTATATTCGCATCATGCTGGTTCAGAACAAATTGATCGTGTCTTAATCATGTCTTCTTATGATCCATCTTCAGTGTCCATATAAATAAGATTCACTTTCATGATGACATCTTTCAACACAACATCAACAATTGTACCTGTATTGATGAAGACATTTTCCTGTTTCCTATATAAACTTATAGTCAGGAAAACCTTTGTACGCTTCCTTGCATCACTGAGATTTATGGGCTTGTAATATTCATCTACACCACGTTCTCTATTTCTGATCCGTAGTATTCGGCCAAGAATCCACTTGTTCTGGTCACTTTTTGATGATACCGCAACATCATCATACAATCCATCTTGTTGCCATCTTCAAAGTTAGCAGCGTTGCACGTCTGTTTGCTTCGCACTCTCAATGTACTATACGAAGACAATGCCCCACAAGGGTTTGTGTTGAGCTTAGACACAATTGTTGGTCTCCATGAAATCTCTAAGAGTAAGCCCACAACTGAATGTTCCTTCTGTGTGTCGATCTCCGTCTACTGTCATCTTCATGATCTCATGTCGGGCTTACTGAGATGATAATTCTTCCATACTCAGCGCAGAATAGTCAACGGCATAATTTTGACATTGAGAAGCGTTACTAATTGATCTTCTATTCCTTGCAAAATCTATCAGTGTATTCGCATCATGCTGGTTCAGAACAAATTGATGCTCAATCGTGTCTCCTTCTGATCCATCTTCAGTGTCCATGTAAATACGATTCACTTTCATGATGACATCTTTCAACATAACATCAACAATTGTGCCTGTATTGATAAAGACATTTTCCCGTTTCCTATATAAACTTATACTCAGGAAAACCTTTGTATGCTTCTTTGCATCACTGAGATTTATGGGCTTGTAATATTCATCTACACCACGTTCTCTATTTCTGATCCGTAGCATTCGGCCAAGAATCCACTTGTTCTGGTCACTTTTTGATTATACCGCAACATCATTATACAATCCCACTGTGTAGCCATCTATAAAGTTAGCAGCGTTGCACGTCTGTTGTTTGCTTCGCACTCTTAATGAACTATCCCAAGACATGAGCGCCCTCTGCGGCTGGTGTATCGGCGACAGGTTCAGGGATTTTTCGTCTGGCGATCGTGTTTCTCCCCTTTTTCCTGACCCCTATTTCAATCAGATCAAGGACGGTGAGCACCCATATTTCCGTTACTTCGAGGAGTGTTCTGTCCGCGGACGTTCCATGAAATTGACCCCTTTTCCAGCGAATTTGGTAACGGTCATGCGGTTGCCAAGTCAGATTCAGTGACTCTACCGGGGTCCTAAAGCAGGAGTTCCATTTTATGACAGTTGTCTACTTTTTTAAGTCAATTTCAGGTAAAATTCTTTGTTTGGATTTGTTTTGATAAGCTTAGAAGCACTGATTTCTGATACTGTCAGATGATAACTTTGTCAGTACTTAAAGCTTTCATGAAATGATACCTTGATATCTGGGAAATATTGAAAATAACAGCATTTAAACAACCTTTGGGCATTTTAGGTGACTGGTGATTAGATCACATACATAAATAGGGTGAACTACAGTTTAGAACATGGACCAAACAAGATTATATGTCAAGAACCAGTTTATCATGTGCTCTTCTATATGTTAAGTTTAGGCTACTCTATAATACACCTGTGCAATCACATGGATATGGAATTTGTCTCAGTATTATCTGATGATATTATGACAGGAACAACTGCTGTTGAAGAATACATGCCTCAATCAAGTACAAGTTTTAAGAGCATTCTGTGAAACAAATATTATGATTTGGAGTACGCAATTCATTCAATGACCTTGGCAATGTTCAAATTGACATTGAATTCATGATTTTTGTACCAGCTGCATGTAGGTAGTTCATAGATAAATACACAAAACTACTGTTTTGGAGACACCGTGCAGGCATCATAGGAGAAATGTGACTGCAGTATAAATGAAACCAGGAAGAAAGGTCATTTCTCTCTTAAAGGGGAAGTTCACCCTGAAGAAAACTTTGTTGTAAAAATAGCAGAAAAAATAGTAAAAAATATTGGTGAAGGTTTGAGGAAAATCTGTTAAAGAGTAAGAAAGTTATTACAGTTCAAAATTTGGGATTTGTGACGTCATAAACAAGCAGCTGCCCCATGTGTTATGTAATATAAAATGTATGAATTTCAGATTTTGTATGGTTCCTGATGACTTAATTTTGTTTTCTTTCCATGATCAGGTGTGAAATGATTTGTCTATTGATATACAAAAGTTACAGTGAAAACCATTTTCAATTTTCTGAGAAAATGACATTTCATTGATTTTTTACCATTCGCTATGTAGGAATGCTGCTCGCATATGACGTCACAAATCAAATAATTGAAATTCTAATAACTTTTTAATTATTTGATGAATTTTTCCCAAACCTTCTGCAATATTTTTTATTATTTTTTCTGGATTTTTTACAATAAACTTTTTGTCAGGGTGAACTTTCCCCTTTAAGCCCATATCTCATCATGAGCCTTTGGTCAAGCAGTGTAAATATACCTCTGTATAATATAATATTGGACAGTTTATAGGTAAAGATTCTTGTGCAATTTTATCACTTTGATATGTCGTATTGTATTGAAGATACAGAATATTGTAGCTTGTGGACCAATTTTATATGATCAGTGAAGCATGATTATTTATGAGACATTAATAATTCACCTTTTTTCGTGTATGTGACTGTTCAATAGCACTTAATAACAATCTTTTCTTAAAGCAAACAATGTTGTAATGTTGTAATGTGTCATCTAGATCACTTACATCTGGAGATCAATGCATAACTTTGTATAGTCTCTTTCCTGTTTTCTACAAATGGAAAATAAGAACATGTTTGCCTTCTAGATAATGAATTATGTCATTACTGACCATCTTTTAAAAATTTTCTATGCGCTGATATTTTGAGCATGATTAATAGTACCTTTTATATAATGCCTGATAAGCTTGTCGTATGCCAACCAATGAGAGAGGAATGTGCAATCTTTTTACCATTGCACACATGCCGTCCAAAATGAATCAAGGCTGCACTGAGATTGATATAAAAATCATTAATTTATGAGCTTAATAAAACAAATAATCAGCAGGTCGGCAAAGCAAGTGTCTTCATATTGAAAGAGCTTTGTAAGGAACTTAATGTTAACTGTGATTGCTGGTGCTTGAAATTGTTTCCTTGGTTGCTTAGAATACACTCAAATAGAAACAACATGAATAGGTTATGTAATTTAGCATTGTCATTCAAGAAACATCAACTTTGTGAAGTTTCTAATCATCAAATGCTTGAAAGGATCATTTTTGGATGAAAATACTGAAGTAATTTTTTAATCTTAAAACAATTAAGTTAACAATTTTTTTGACACTGATGTGTTGAATAAACTGTATAAGATTCTGTGCTATTGTAATATTGTGTGTGAGTGACCAAATTTGTGTTGGCAGGGTTGAAATAGACCATCATTTTCCAACATGACCAAGAGTGGGATTGTGATCAGGTATGATGATGTTTGACAATCATTGATTTTTCAGATTTGAAATTGATTATGAATATCTGTTGGATAATTATTTTTATTAGTTTTTAGACAGCAATTTACAGCTCTTGAAACAATTTATTGAGGGTCAGGGCGTGAATCACACCCTTATGATGTTCAGTTCATGAAACAGATCCCAGCGAAGCCCGGCTCACACTATGCGATCGTTGCGATCCGATTTTCAAAGAAATCATAACATATGACATGAACATTCCAACCAATAAAATCTTATTAATGCGAGGTCAGAATAGTTGTAGGACTACTGAAATCAAAATTCAACATACATGTAGGAATAAAAGCAAATTGAATTCCAAATCGTAATGACGTCATCATCGGCTGCAACTTGAAACCGATTTGGACTTTACTCTGACAAAAGGGCTTGCCGCAAAGCAAAATTATGATTTCATTATTCCTAACATGCTGAACTTCAAATAAAGTAATTTTTCTGTTTGGAACTTTCATATTTAATGCAAAATCTGATTTATTTAAAAATAATGTATCAGATTGCACAGTGTGAGTCTGGCTTGTTGTTTTTTGTACTTTCTTAAACACTTGTGCAATGTGAGACTGTATAAATGTAACTTTATACATGTATTTCATCTGTTTTGAATGAAGTTGATAGGATGATATATGCCTGAATTTGCATTAAATATATTTACAGTGGATAGTGATTAAGGTCATAAATGGTGCTGCTTAGAGAAGACCATGTACAGCTTATAGGTTTTTTATGTACATGAAACATGCCATAGCTGAGATGCAAAAGATCTTGCTCCTTTGAAAAAAAAATAACTTGGCCAGTGCAGACAATATTAACCTACATGAATTAAATAGAATTAGCCATTAGTACAAATTATATTTCTTTATATAAGCAGGACTACACAGATGTGCCAAGTAATGTGAAAGCAATATTGTGATTTAGGACAAATAAAAAAAATCATCATTCTAGTATTCGTCTACCTCAAAACAATTACAGATTAGCAATCGATTGTATCTGAAATTTGTCATTCAGAAACATTTCTGGTATCAAGGCCCAGGAGCATGAAGGGATGAAATTAGTGTTATGCCATTGATTGTTATATGCAGTTTATGCCTCAATTTAACAGGGTCTACTTATAAATTAATATTAAAATGCTAATGATCAAATGATTTTTACTTACATTTCCTTACATTTGTTATACTTCCACATTTGATATGCTGTATTTTATCAGTGATTTCATGGGCAATGGAAACATAGTAAATGTGATGTAAATGTTCCAATATTTGCAATTTATTCATCTGATATAAAGGCCACCGCACACCTTATGACCCGACCGGTCGCCGACTGGCTTGCGACTTGATGAGGGGAGATGTGACGTCACAGCTCTTGTCAGCTTGAGAGTCGCAGACCGGTCAGAGACAAGTCGCAAGGAAAATCGGAAGGATCTGACATGTCGAATCCTTATGACTGGATCGTAAACTCAATCCAACCTCCAGCCAATCAGACAGCAGAATTGCATAACGTGTATTATGATAAACAATGCGCATATGCAGTAGTAAGCGCAATTTCTCAGATGCTCTGCCAAAAAGCAAAAAGCGCATGCGTGAGTCGCAGATCGGATCGCAAGGTGTGCGGTGTCGGGGCTTGTGACTGCCTTGCGATTCCTCTCCCCTCACTCAGTGGCAAGCCAGTCGCCGACCAGTCGGGTCGTAAGTAGTGCGGTGGCCTTTAGACATTTAGGATGCATACAGTCATTAGACAGGGCTTGAATGTGGAATTAGTTGTGTATATTGAATTGAAATGTTATTTTTGGCACACTAATATGCTACAATATTTAATCAAAGATTCATGAGGGGTGTTTAAGTAACCATATTAATCATGAATCATAGATTTTGTGAATAAAACAAATATTTTAAAAACTATTGCTAACATGCCTAACATTTAAAAATAATGTATTTCTTACTCATGAATGTTTTAATACAGTTGCTCTGTAAAAAATAATAATACTCGGTTCATTCCTAACATTTTTATTAATCCTGAAGATCTATAAACATAAAATCAAAATCCTAGTACAACTCTATTGTAATTTGGCCTGATGAATCAAATTGTTATATAAACAGGATTTCAGTTTGTAATCTGCCAATAAGCACCAAAATAAGACCGTAATATCGTCACTGAAATTTCATCAAAAATTTAAAATGTGTTTTTCTTTAAATTGTATTTTAGTTATCATTTTGCCACTGGAATAACCTTTTTCCTTTGTGTAGATGGACATGAAGCTAGCAGCAAACGTCATCAGGATTTTTTTCATGCTGTATGATTTCCCTAGATTTTAAGGACTTTCTCTAAAATATCAAAATTAGATTTTCTAGATATCTAATTAAGTATTTCTTAAATGTTGGTAGCATTCATCTACTCTGTAATTTTCCCCTTTAATTTTTTTGTAAGAGAAATGAAAATGTTTTACCTTCCTTTTACTGGAAAGTAAAAGGTTTTCTGGAATATATTATGTTTAATCACTGTGTGAAGTATATTACATAAACATTAATATTCAATAGTATGTGCAAGCAATGCCCGTTTTTATTGTGCAGCAATATCATACCATAAGGTGCTAGAATAAATCAATCAGTCCAAGTATCTTGGGTGTTTAATCATTTTATTTTTCCTGATGCTGTTAATATAACACAAATGATTGTCTGTTCAGCTATTTTTACCCCTAGATTTTCCCACATGTGCATAATTTACATTGAATATACCCAAATGCCCCTCAAATGGCCAGATAAGGATTCCCCATGAACCTCTTATTTACAGTCATTAATTGTAAAGACCCCCAAAAAAGAAAATGTATTTTTTAGTCGATTTTCATGAGGTGACTTGTCATTTTTGCAAAAAAGCAACAATTTTCACGGATTTCTGAAATATGCTCAAACGCAGTTACTTGTATGCAATCTGTTATACCTCATCATGATGTAAAGAAACAAAAAAAATTCTGAAACTTGTCATTTTGTTATCAGTTTTTATGAGCTAAGTCCAAGAAAATTGTTACTTTCTGGTTTATGTAATATTCACCAGAAATAAAGTAACAATTTAAAAAGTAACAATTTTCATGAATTCCTGACATTCCTCTCAAACTGTCTCAAAATGGTTGACAAGAATGAATAAAACAAAAACATTTTTCACATTTCTTTACAAGTTATTTATTATTGGACGGTTGAATAACACATTTTTGTACATACATGCAATATACACCTGAAACAAATATTATTTACAACACTACCTTCACCACAACTATCAATGAAAGATCCGGTATGAATGGAATAACATGAATACTTATTTCATACCCAACTTCATGGAGTATAATAGAATCTGGTTTAAAAATGTACTATTTACAATACATAGAATAATTTATGTACAATAATTTGACTTTCTCTGATTTTGAATACAGCACAGTATTGGCTACAAAGCCATGCAACAAATTAGAAGGCATTTCTTGAATAACTAAAAAACTTGAATGACATTTTACAGAATTGTTGAAGTTTAATTAATAAGTCCCTTCTTTGTTGAAAAATGAAGGCAAATAAAGGAGCAAGACCTTTCAGAAAAGCTCATGTGTTTTCTGGAAGAAATTGCTTATAAACCACTTTTTACAAATAAACATTTAAATTCATGTTTATATCACTTTTTCAGCTCAAATTTATTATTCTAGAATAACGTCTCAAATTTCTAAAAGGGACCCCTAAAAATCTCCCTTTACAGAAAACGTTTCCCCTGTCTCCTCTCAATCAAAGTCACCAAAATAAATAAACATTTGAAAACTACAAAGTAAATGAAAATTAAAAGAATACATACAATATCATCACAATCTAACACATGATTGCTATGCAATCTTAACATCTCATCATTTTCCTTTGGAATATAGGTAAAATATCAGTTATTAAGAAAAAGATATCTTCATGGTAGAAGGCAATCACAACATTCATTAAGGCAGAAAATCAGACACATATAATGAAGTATATTTCTAACCCATCAAAGATTAACAGTGTTGTGAATTATTTATCATTGTTATTTCTTAAACTAACTTGATACCAGGGAGAATTTCTCCTCCAAATAACAAAAATACAAACCACATCTATATGAACATGACTTGTACAATGTATGTATTTCATGAATGATATTGTCTTATACAACAAATGTGTCCATCATTAATATTGGTCATTTATTGAACAGATATAGTCTTTGATGATAACTAAAAGAATGTTTTATTGCTTGACATACAGATGAAGTATTGAAATCCAGTATTTCATGAAATCCAGTATTTCAAAATGAGAAAGTTTTGAGGGTGAAAGAAATATATTGCTTACAAACACAAGCGGAGGTGTTCTTTTCAGTTCTGTGATGAAATTTATCTGCATTGACTCCATAGAGTACCGGTATATTTTCTTATCACAGAAAACAGACATTCATGGGACGGGGACATCAATATATTCCCATTATGCACTTGATTTTTTAAATTTCAGTATGAAAATGTAAGGAAAACAACTTCCCAGTGTTTAACTTAGGCCAATTTCATAAAACCTTTAGTAGTAACAAATCTGCAGTCAACATTTTTAAGCTACTAAAAGTATTCAATTTCATTGGCTGATAGTAAACTTGCTACAGAAATTGTGTGTTATATAGTTGCTATAAGGCTTTATGAAACAGTCCCAGGGTTCTCCTCTCCCTCACAAATGCTCTTGCACAATTTAGATATTCTTCTTGCCCCCCCCCCCTTCCAAAAAAATCCAATGTACGGCAATGAAAATAGTACCTACAGAAGTTTGAAGAACATGATCATGTAAAAGTTAAACAGAACTCAGGCAGACTGGTTGAATGTGAAAATTTTTTAGTATAACATGTAAAATGAAATCATACAACAAGAAATATCTCCAGTTTCATTTACTAATTCACTAGTATTAAATCATTCCAAATCGTGCAAAATCAGAGATGTTTCCTATATGAGATCCCAACATAGAGTGAATGAATTGCATATATAACATTCAATTTTCATCAGATATCACACTTGGATTGCTGTTGTTTTTTCTTCTCCTTTTGCAATAGAAAGTTCATAATTTCTTCTAGATTCTCCAAATGGTTTGTGCCTTGAAATAAGATCTATTTTTTCTAGATCTTCAATCAGCATGATGAAGATCCAGGAATGTTTTGAACATAATCTGATCAATTCCAATCATTTGATTTCTTATTCTTCCTTTTGCTCTTCTGCCTCATCCGTCTTTTCTTCTACTGGCTCCTCATCTGTAAAAGACAAAAAAAGAGAAGAGATAACAAAAATTTAGAATTTACACTGCCACATCTCATATTAAAACACACATACATACTCCAGCGATAACCCTGTCATGTGAATAACAAGGTTTGTGGTGGTGAGGTGATGGTTACAATGTTTATAATAATGATGGTGGTATTGGTGATGGTGATAATGATGATGGTTGTGATGGTGGTGGTGGTGATGATGATGATGATGATGATGATAATGGTGATGATGATGATAATGGTGATGATGAGCGTGTTGAAATGATGTTATTAATGATGATGACAGCAACGATGATGGTGTTGTTGTTATTGATAGTTATGGTGATGATGATGGATGTTGATGATGGGTATTGATCATTATGATGGTGTTGATGATAATAATGCTGGTGGTGATGATGTTGAGGACGAGAATGAGAATGATGACATGACAATGACAAAGAAATCTAGTAAGTTCCAGTACACAGACATCAGGAGGATGCCCAGTTCTGCTTAAGAATCCAGAACTCTTCTAGATATATGATCAGCAGGAATTCCTTGAATCATTGCATCTCGAGTCTCATGATATTTAGAAGTATGGAGAAAAACTATGCCTTGATCCAACTGACACATTCAAGAGCTCAGAGCCATCTCACTCTAATGTGGTGAATAACATCTTACAATTTTGACGTAGTCCTAAATTGACTACATGTACATACATGAACTGGAAGTAATTTTGAGGGGGTCAAGGACTTGACCTTGGTGTTCAACTTCAATTACATGTAAGTTGTATTGTGTGTTAATGCCTTCCCATCTAAAAAATGGCATGTATCTTAAAATTATACCAGCTGAATGATTTTTATAACAGCAAGATCAAGATGTGCCCTTTTTCACAACACACACACAAACAAAATTTCTACAGTGTATGCATGTTCTCAGGCAATGCCACAATTTTAGCACCTTATAATATCCAGTGAAAGCAACTTGATGATAATGGGTATCTTGAAACAGGACCCTGACCTCGACTATATACCGTTATGTGTAATAGGATAGGTACAGCATGTACATAATTTGAATATTTTTTGCTCTCAAAATTGGAAGAAATCACTAGATAAAGGTCTTACCAAATGAAATCATCGGTTCAAGTATCCTTGTCCTAAATTATGTGATCAAATGCAACTCCAAGTATAATTATTTCACATTAGCCCCCTATATCAAGAAATTGAATTTGTTCACAGCAGAGAGGTAAATGCATAACAGATTTAAGGAAGCATTTGTTTTTGTTTTTTTCCCAATTTAGCAGTCACACACTACAAATCATGAGGTATATAGATAATATATAAATAGACAACATCAAACTGAAGGGATAAAATAAGAATGTAAATGAGGTCAACACAATCAGCGTCCCATATCACAGAGGCTAGCAATTGATCGTAATGATTTAACGACTCATTTTACATTGTAGTCAATGCAATTGATTGCTAAGATGATTGCTAAGCTTTGTGTTACGGGACCCGGGCAAGGGTTTGGTAAACTGAATCCTGTCTATCAAGACTGCTCAAGGTGGAAAAGAAAGTGATCATTAAAAGCAGGCAGTCTTCACTAACATGTTAACTCATACTTTCTAAAACAAACTTGATAAAATTTGGGGGATGGCTGGGGAATAGGGAATAGCTAGCTTTAATTTCTTAAATCTCATCTTTAATAACAATATCAATAGTAAAATTGATATCAGCAGCTCAAATCTGTGCTTTCTATGACAGAAAACAAAAAGGGTACATGCTGTGATGTACTGTAGCAGAAGGTTGCATATTCATTGCATGCAGGGATATCTATGTTAGAAAGCATGTCATGCAATCATCACATCTAAGTTTTTTGCAAGAATGAAGAAAATCATCATAAGAACTGGCTGTACCTGCAGAGGGCTTCTGAATTACTGAACATAATTTGTATGTACAGTTAAAAAAAAAAAAACATTCAGAGGAAAAAAAAACTGGTTGAGAAGCCGCAGGTTTTAAAGGCACATACCCTTGATTTTTGCATACAAATAATAAACAAAATCAGTGTCTGAAGAGGCTACATTCACTTTAAGTACTGTTACTGCTCTCATATTTCAATTTGATTCAGAAAAGAGGGTCTAATCTCCATCCTATTCCTAGACATACTTTATCGAGGTGTCAAATTTAAATCTGTGCTTGAAAATTATGTCCTGATGGCTGAAAAGGGTGCCCCTATACAAAATGAGATGATCTCACTCACGGATATGATCATCACCTTTCTATTTCTTCTCATCTTTCTCACTGTTGCGTGATGAACTCCTGCGAAGGCCAAAGAAACCAGATCCACTCTTGCTGCTTTTGCTACTCTTGCTGCTTTTACTGCTCATGGAAGATCTACTACTGGACCTCGATCCTGTAGGGTTTATACTCTGGTTACTAGTATCAACCACTGCCCTGAGCTAGCACTATATCGCTACTTATTACATAATGATTTACAACAAAATTTTCTGAGCAGCTGAATTTGCTTCAAACAGCTTTTCATGCAGAATTTGTTCTATTGTTTGAATATTGAATACGATTCTATGTTGCTGATCAATTGACATCTGTAACAGATTAATTGAATTGATTAGTAGCTTCTTTCATTTATTTGCATTGAACTTTCGGGTTTTAATTTTCTCTCTTAAGGTTTTATCTTGAGATTTTCATTTAATATCCTTTCAATATGTATATTTGATATTAATATTAGCTTTGGTAATAAGAGGCTTGATATGCTACAAACATATAATTGGGTATTTTGTTTTTTTTTTTCTATCCTTCTATAAAGACATTCTCTACTTTTATTAGAATTGTGTATGTGAAAATGTAAGAGCATGCCACATATATTTTTTTTCAAGCAAAGCAAGCCAACATTATACAAGTTTGACCAGGATGGCCCGAAAGGAACACTTACACATTATTGGTATGAAACATTTAAAGTTAGGATCTGGAAGACCTGGGACTGTGATTTAGGCAAATTTAATCAGATTTTGAAGTAAGCAGTGCTTCTATATGAGAAAAGATGCAGTATTTGAACTAATCTCCTCACTTCCTTCTTGCAAAGATTACAATTTTAAAAGTTTATAGACTACACTGGTTAACTTTTAGTAGATCCATGGTTTTGAAGAAAAGTAGAAGAAAAGATGGATGAGGCAGAAGAGCAAAAGGAAGTCCCCACTTAAATGTAACAAGACAAATTAATCACAAACAAGATCAGGTCAGCCAAAGGTGAGTGTTTCTGTAATATTGTACAACCCTGACATAACAACCAAATAAAAAAGGCTACAGTGTATTCATAAATATCCCTTTATCGATTAGCAAGTTAGAAGTTTTGAATCACAATATTGGCATAGTGGGTCTTCATTCATTCAAACTTAAAATTCAAAGCTTGAAGATCTTTAAACCAAATACAGGCTGTGCTGAGCAACGCATACTTTTGCAAGCGGTGACAATTTCTTAAAAAACAAAAATGGTGATTACTTTTTTTCTGATGGGTATATCTGCATAACAAAAATGCTAGCCTACTCTATATTGCATATCTGGACTCATAAATGTTCAGATATGTGCTTGACAATAAAAGTACGTTTGTATCATAGGAGTGCATTATTTGGTAATATAATTTGCAATTGGTGTAGTCATACATGTAAACGATGCCATACCTATACATTAACGCGGAGCTCCTACCACATCTGGCCATTGCCATACAAGCAATCGTAATGAACAGTCTTTGTGCCAAAGAAATACAAATAGATTTGAAAAATTCTGAAGTTTGCTAACAAACCAAGATTATGTGTAAATTCAAGTATTAATTCCTGATCTTGCCCACATTTTGCAGCTATAGGTATTTCAGAAATCATTGCTAAAATAATATTTATGTCGATAATATAAAAAAATATTTTGCATGACTACATAAGAATGCACCAAAGTCATTGACAATTTGACATGAGAGATGTATAAAGCACATTAACAAGCATTTCCTTCCAGAAGTACAATACAAATAACATCTATCAATTGACCGGCAACCATTATAATCAAGTGATGCAGATTGCAGAATATAATAATAAGTCCCAGTACTATGTATCCATCCATATCACCATGAAGAATGTAGAGTGCAATGACGGGACAGATATTTCTTTCATCTTGTTACTTTTCTTTTAATAAATGTGCATATTATTAGTGCAACAATGTCCCCATGGAATATACAGTACACAGAATGAAGATTGAGAGAAGTAATGTAAGGATGGCAAGATTTAAGACAGAATTCAATAAAGCAAAGGTGGATCAGAATAGACTTGATACAGTTGCAGTTATAGGCCCATATTCTGAAATCTAAAATTATGGGGAGTCAAAAATTCTGTCTATATTGTATATTTCTTATGTTTACTATTTTTGCTTCCTTTTGCTTTCACAATGAAGAAAAATACTTCAGTTATCATTCCCAGACAATTGTAGACAATTTGGGTGTCATATGAATTAATATACTGGATGTGTACTAATGGGGATTTGTGCCCCAATTGGCTCTCCATAGTTAAGCCATATTCAGAATACGGGCCTTAAAGTTTAAATGATAAGTAGGTAAGAAAATGCTGCAAGACAATAATTATGCAATGTTGATTAGGAAACTAAAGTACACTATACCCTTCACCACTGTTTACATAGCAATGGTACATACAGCAACCCATCCAGGGCATTAAAATCAGAAATATGCAGTTATGATATGACTTGAGTAATGAGCAAGAACAGGCTGCAAGAACACCATTATGCAATGATGGTAAGCAAAATATTACAATACCCTTAACCACTGTTAAGCATAACCTGGCTGGGACCATGAAGTGATCGAACCAAATCGAACTCAAAATGAAGCTTACTGGAGGATACAAGAGGGCAGCAGGAGGAGAGGACATCACTTCAAGGTTATGTAGTATGAAACATAATCAGAGTTATACTAGTAACACTGAAAGGAAAAGAGGTAAGCATTTCCAGGTGTAAGTTCCGTGTACTTCAATAAACGCTATTGAGTCAGCATAGAATTAGCCCTTCCTGAAAATTTCACTGCAATTTGAAGTGTTTGAAGTAACAACAAAATATTTTGGATCGAGTGTCATATCACTTGCCTGGATTGTATTAACTCACGACTACTATCTGATGTTTCATTCAGAATTTGGGTGAATTTCATTTTTTCCCCCTGAAATTGGAGCTATTTTTTTAAGAAACTGCTGTCCACGTAATTAAAGAACGTTGATGCATGGTCAGCAGACTTGCTAAATTAAAACAATTCGGTGTGGGTTATCAGGGGGTAGATATCTTTGATTCCTTTTATTCACGACATGCTAATCTAGGAGTTTGACCAAAGTGTTAATTATCCAACAGATAGGACACTTATAATAAGTTTTAACTGTTCTAGCATTTTATTTGTTGATGACAAAATACAGTTGTATCTCAGTTTTCCCCTTTTCTTGCTTCTTGACTAATTTCTTTATTTTTTCAAGGTTTACCTAAACTTTGTTTTAGAATTGATATCTAACACCTGGGAAATACAAACTTCTGAGTATGTAAATGAGTATTGCATGATAGAATGCTGTTCCAGCTTTGCTTTGACTAGCAATGCACTGATGACACAAGCAAGGTTAGCAGATGAAAGGATATGCAACATGTGGATATATAAGACAAGCAGGCCACCCAAAGTACAAATCTTTTACAAGGAAATGTTTTCACCATCATGGCCTTGACGTTGCTCAATATTATCTTTCTCATCTTCTTTCTGTTCCGTTTCATCTTGTTTCTGATTGCTATCCTCCTGATCGTCTTCTTTCGGTTTGAAAGTTTCCTCTTTAGCCAGTGACCTCTGCTGTTCAAATTCTTCATCATCGTCACGACGGGATTGTTGTTGTTGTTCTGTGTTGTTAGTTACATTGAACTCATTAAGGGGTTATACTGTGCATTCATGATTAGACTAAGAAATGACTTTGACATGAATAGTCCCAGAACATGCACTGATGTATATCTGACAATGATGGAGGCATGCAGAATTGTATTTCAATATCAATCTCAATTTCAATACATATTTTTTACTTCCTTTATCCCATTTTCTCTTTGTCCTTGTCTCTTTCACATTATACGTGTAAATGTATACGTGTAAATGTATACGTGTAAATGTACACTTACCACTTTGAATTTCAATTCTTGTCACATCTTCAGATCTATCAAGTCACGCACTTCTAACTACATATTAAAGTTGTCTCTCATTCAATAACTATACCTCGCTTAAATTCTCCGCCAATCAAGACTCATTTTTCCTGCAACTTCATGACATAACTTTCCAAATTCAGTTCAAACAAGGATGTTAGATCCAAATTAAGATGGCATTGAAGGAAAACTTGCAATCAATTTTCTATTAATGTTTATTTTTACAGTGGATCAAAAAATTTGTAAATGATTGGAAATTTACCACTAATTACTTACCTGCTTCTTGCAACAGTAAGTAGAAACAGATTTGCTATTATCAAAAACTGATAATATAAACTGCTAATTTGATATTGACATTGAAATTCAATTGCAAATCTTACCCAGTCTTCTTTTGGCCACCTGTCAACTAAGAATCAATTATTCATGAACTTTATCACATTAATCTATATTTTGTCCTTGCATGCAAATCAAATCTTAAATGTACCTTCTTCCTTTGCTTCATCAACATCCTTCTCCTCCTGCGTCTCTTTCTCTCCTCCCTCTTCCTCTTGTAAGATGTCTCCTTCAGCCTCCTTCTCCTTGATCCCTTGAACAATCTTTTCATTGAGGTCCTCCAAGGCACTGGCAATGGCTTTCTGTGCAGGCTCATCTCCCTGGACCTTAGCCATGTCAAGGGATCTCTCAAAGGAATCGATGGCTTCTTGCAGGTCTCCGAGTTTGACTGTTAGTTCAAGCAAATAATTATCTAGTTTACCTTAAAGTTCTTTTATTTCAATTCCCATTTTCAACCATAACAAAGATTTAACAAATATTAATATACACATTTCTGCATTCTTTTTCAAGTGGTCCCTTGACACAGCATACCATTGATTGAAGTTTGACTTCTATTGTAAATTTGCATATTTGGCATTTCAAACATAATCTAATAATTAATTGAAATGATAAGTAAGCACTTGCAAGCTGTACCTGAGCATAAACTAATCAGTGCTGTGATTGGCTGTGATATGTTATATACAGCATACGAGTTTCTGTGCAATTGTCAAGTTATACAGAACTCTATGTAACACAACGCCTTGTATGCACTCTTACCTTCTGATTGTGCAATGAGTACGCTGGCGTTGAGCTGCCAGACATCATCCCCAGCTTCCTGGGCGGCCTGAAGACTCTTCTGACCGCAATCCCTTGCTTCCTGAAAGTCTCCTAGCTCCAGATGACATCGCCCGATCTCATGGTACAACCATGTGCCTTCAAGGGCAGACTTCACCAGCGGTAGCTTCTCGGTCCAGTTCTCCACAGCCTTCTCAAACTTACCGATGCGGGCATAGACCCGACCAAGGTTGTCAAGCGCTCTTGATCTACCCTCATCGTTTTCGCTGAAATGACAAGAGGTAAAAATTATAAAAGGTGATGATGAAGCAAGTTTTCAAAAATGATCATGACAATCACAGTGCATACGCATACAATACCATAAAGGAATGACCTACGAAGGCCAAACAATATTTTGCAACAACCTAAATTACATTAATTGGAATAAAGTCATCTTATAAACATCAGGAAACATTTAAAGGATCATAGTTTGGAACTTAATATGCCAGTTAAGCAAAATGTTAGTCAGCTATATGAGCTACCTGATCTAATTTGTCACATATACATGACAAAGTGAACATCATGTGACATCACCATTTTGGGCAATGTAGACCAAAGGGAACATTTCCTCAATTTAATCAATAATATGTAAACATTAGTCAGGTTTAGCTCACTATTAAATTAGGCTGCTATTCAATAAATTGACATTAAAGGCAATAAAATCCATCACAAGACCTGGAAATCACTACTTAGGAACTGAAATTCTTTTCAAAGAAAACAAATTAATATTCAAAATTGATTGAAGATTAACTGAAAAATAAACCAGAACTTACTGTTTTGTTGAGAGGTCCAAGTCTTTCTGGTGGTTCTGTTCAGCATCAGGCATCTTACCAAGATCAAGGTAGGCATTACCAAGACAGCTGTGAAGGTTAGCTATGAAATCTTGCTTCTCTGGGACATCGTCCTCTGACCAACTCTCAACGTTCCTCAGCACCTTTTGGGCTTGTCTGAGGGCATCTCGGGGTCTGTTCTCAGCCAGAGCTGCAAAGGGTGAAAAGCATGTGAGATGTGTTATTTCTATAAAATGGGGGTAAGGAATTATGGTCAATCTTTAAATCTATTGGCTCAATAAGTTATGACAACAAACCATGTTCGCTCACATATGGATAGAATTGAATTTGATACATAAAACTGTTCTTCAGTTATTACAAGAACAGGATATTTAATGTAAATAATGAACTTATGACCCTAAAATGTACTTGTCACACATATGTGCATATGATCCAAGTTTGAAGTTTATCCAGTTTTAGTTGTCACCAGAACAAAAACACAGCAGAAAGATGGGATGACTCCAAAACATGATGCCTACTGCATTCAATATGAAGAAGGTATATAAAGTTCAGAGGATCTCCTTTCATTTTCATTCATCAAATAAAAGGATGCAAAAAACATAAAACAAATGATGAATTTATCTTCAAATGTTCATTATACTTTCATTCTTATCTGACAAGGAAAGTTTTGGGATGAACTTGGTAATAGAAGTTGTTTTATGTCATAATCTCACATACCGAGGCCAAAGTTCTTGTAGAATCTATGGCTCTTTTGAGGTTGTATCTATCTTATGGCACTCAGCCTAACTACTCTGTGTAATAACTGGGCAAAGCCTCAACTCAAGTGAAACCATAGAGTACAAGGGACTAATGTGCTTGCACCAATGTCTTCATTACCTGCATCGATTTCTTCAAGGTTTTTAAGAACATATTTGGCAGGATCAGCTGGTTGTTGTTTATTTTTCTCTCTTGCTCCTTTGGCCTCTTCCTTTTCTCTCTTCCTGGCATACATGGGTTTCTGTTGCCTCCAGAACTCTGTCCTTGTGTCGAGGTACTGAAGACCCTCATTGACAAGGTCGTAGATTCTATTACCGCTGTCCGTATCTGCTCTCGTTAGGTCTACATAGTAACAAGTTGCATGAAAGTATAGATACAATTAGAGCACAATTGGATAATGGGATAGGCATGTACGTGTAGGAGAGGAGACAGAAAGAGATATGGGGAGATGAACAATATTGGAGACACAAGGCCCCGTCTTACAAAGAGTTCGATGGATCCAATCAAACGTAACTCTATGGAAATCCATCAGTCAGAATTTTTTTCTACAGGAAATTTGCACAATGTCCTTTGTAAACGTAGACATGACGAAAACCTCCATTTGAGAACACTATACCCCACTTTTTCCCGATCAATTCTCTTCTCTAAGTACAACAAACCCTAAGTATCAAAACACCAGTTTCTTGACCTCGGTCCGAAGATAAAACAATAGCCCGAGCGCGGTCCCGGCAAAGCATGCCGCCATTTTTTATTCACTTACTTTCTTTATTTCGAGGTTGATTTTCTTCGTTCGAAATTGAAAATGGCCTAACATTGAATTTCTGAATACAATATGCCTTTGAAAACGTGATTAAATATCAAATACAATAATTTCATTCTGAAGGTCCTACTCCAGGCAGAGAAGTCTTACGTAATAGCACAGCTGTTGTTTATCATTTCCTCCCTGGCTCAACGCTCATAATCTGGCCTGTGGTGAGACGGCGGGTATTACCTGGCCAAGTGGGGTTGATTAGGCGGGTGTTTCATAAAGCTGTTCATAAGTTAAGAGCGACTGGTGATCCTGTCTTGCGGTAAATGGTACACACCATTGGCGACGATCACCAGTCGTGCTTAAAGTCACTCTTAACTTACAAACAGCTTTATGAAACGGCCCCCAGGGCTTGGAAATGATTCAAAACACAAAATGGGGTCCAATACCGCAGTTGCAATCTGAATTGCGGTCTTTCTCTAAAAGGGGGTTTGACGTAATGGAAAAGCATAGTGAATTTTCAAGAAAACAATGACTGAATGAATCATACATCATAGAAACATTCACAATAGATATTGACGTTGCTGGCCGTCCATAGTTGTGATTGATCAGATCAATCGCAACTCTTTGTAAAATGGGGCCCAGATACAAAGTTCCTATATCTGTTTTACATTATTTTATACAAATAGCAAGAAACATAATAATAATGGATGAATACCTTGACTCACTTAGTCAGGCACCATACTTGCATAATTCATGATTACCTTCGTCTCTTAAAAGTTTATCAAGGTATTCCTTATCAGCATAGAGCTCTCCTAGAAGTTGCTTGGCCGTCTTCTTTTCAGCAGGAGTCTGCTCAGGTTTGACCGGTCTCTTCTTCTTGTTTTCTTGTTGTTTTGCCATAGGTTTGCTGTATCCCATCCTTGCTGGTTTTTTCGACTTTACCTACGGGGTTACCGACAGACAGATTAGTGGCAGAGAGAACATACATGGAGAATGGGTGACAATCGCTCTGATGGAAAATAATGCATGTTAAGCCAAAAATAAAACCTAAACTCCAAATCTAAATAAACCCTGATCCTTATCTTTGCATTATTCAGAACAAAAAATTCTATTACAACCCTAACTCTAACCCTATGCCCTCTGAGATATTGAGACAGAAGCAAATGTTGCATGAGCGTGTGTTGTGTCACCTCACTAATAAATAACCTCTACATGAATACTTTTAAAATCATATATTCAGTCTTCAGGATAACTAAGCACATACCGAGTAGAAAGGAGACCTGCAAAAAATATTTTAGTTTTAACAGTAATGAATACAATGTTTTTCATCAATATAAAAAACAGGCCCCACATCCCATTTACAAAAAAGAGTTGTGATAGATCCAATCAAACTCAAATTGCGATTGATTCAAAGCAATCCAAAATTGTGATGTGAAGTGATATGAATTTTTTAGATTTTACTATTTAAGTAATTTCTATCAATCAAATTCAAGTTTGAATGAAATATATTGCAACTCTTTGTTATACAGAAGCCAGATGGCTTTATTTTCAATATGAATTTTATTTTCAAAGTGAAACTACTCATTCAACAGCCTCTAAACAAAATTTTAATCCTAATCTTGATAGGAAAAAATAGAAGTTACTCTAAAGAATGTTTTTCTCTATAGATAAATGAAGTACATTTTGGAACAGAAGTTTCCTTATCAATCGAACTCACCTCATCTTGTTTATTGAAAAAAGACAAATCCCCTTTGTTTTCTAGCTTTACTTTGGAAGGACCTGGTGTCAGAAGAAGAGATAACATAAATGAATAAATAAATAAATAAATAAATAAACATAAGAGATTCAGTGGAGAGTGTGCGCTACTTACTAGACATATTATACAATGCATTTTGATATTTCATTAAACACCTGATAAAGCCCAATGGGCCAAAATTCATTGTTTACAGAAAGCATGCTATGAGTGTACATGTACCAACATACATGTATGTGAATAATTTTACTTCAATTGTTTTATGTAGATCTAACAAGGTTTACATGTATGTTTGGTTCTGGGCAGGTGTTTGTAATGTAATGACGGTGGTTGCTTTATTTCATTTATTTCCTGACAGTATGTGAGTGGGGTTTAACTGTATCAGGATCTCTCTGAAAATAAATCCCATAACTGACATAACAGGTATTATAATGCATGTAGTTACTGTGATGTATAAAGTTATAAAATATCCTATTAAGTGCAGTTAACTTGTTCACATACTTCCTATTGAGTTTTCAATTGCTTCCTGTGCTTTCTGTATGCCTAGACGGAATTCTTGGAGCTCAGGTCTAAATTTATTGCCGCGGTGATAAAAGACAAGGGCCATCTCAAAGTCTCCCATCTGATAAAGGGCTTCAGCCTTCTGAAATAAACCCTGTTAAAGAAAATAATACATACCATTAAGGTATATGTCATATTAACAAAAGTGAAATAAATCTTTCATTAAATATCAATATCCAATCAACACAAAAGCATATGACTTTCCTAAAATGATTTTTTTTTAAACTTTACTTCTGATTTCTTGACTTTTTGTAAAAGATACAGCACTGAAAATAAATATAATAATGTAAAAGTTAATATTTCTTCTTGACCATTTTCTACAGCTGACTATATGTGCAGTTAATAATAAACAATTGAAATCAATGTATGCTTTATACACCTTCATCATTGAAGAAACAGGAGAAACAGCAAAAGCATTAAAGTGATAAATGTTATAATTACCGCAGATACCGCTCAAAGGAAAACAGAGTTTAATGAAAATACCTATTTAGGAGGAACGGTCAACTTTCCACTCAAAATCATAATGGCAGACACAATTTTAATGTCAATTCTATATTACTCAAAGGTCATTGATAAGAAAAATATTTCAAAGTCAATTTCATTCTGTTATCATTCTTTTTTTGTTCATCCCTTTTTATATGTATATATTTTTTATTACCTATAATATTTTTTAATCATTAGATGTTCATTGTTTAATCTTTTTTGTTCCTGTTGGAGGCTTTATGACTAACCTTAATATAGTTTTTATCATCTGAGAGTGCTGCCTCCGCATCTTTCAATGCTTGCTTGGAATCACCGAGTTGAAGGTAGCACTTAGATCTGGCAACCAAGCAGTTCTTGTCTGTGGGTTCTATTTCTAAGGCCTACAAAACAATAGCAAGAGAAAAAAAATGAAAATTGTGAAAATTAACAATTTCAACCAGGTACATCATTCACAAGTACAGTGTAGGGCTTTAACCCTAAATAGACTGGGCTATTTCGACGCCTAAGAAGATTGGGGGGGGGGCTGATTCAGCCCCCCCTTATGATCTCGGCCGTCGATCGCGACGAAAATTGGCACACGCGTTACCCATGGCATTATCTACAAAACTATAACATCAAATTCTGCAAAAAATCTCATGTCGCATTAATTATGCTAATTTATGCGTAAAATCATAAGTTTGCTCTAATTAATAAAATAATGCCCCTGAAATGCTAATTTTTGTTTCACATACTCAGGCATTTGATCAAATTGATTTTTAAAAAATTTCAAAATCACCTTTATTTTCTTATGTATTCTATTGTTTTCTAAATTTCTTATGTATTTCCTTGTTTTTTCTACTTTTTGTTTTTTATTGTTTTTTCAATGGAAATTGTTGGGGACTTTATTTTGACCATAAAAAAGATAAAATTAATTGATTTTAAGCAGTAAAAGGAAAAATAATGATGCATTTGTGAATATTGGCTAAGAACACTATTTGCATTGGATTTGTACACAAATTCATGTTTTTGAGTAATTTTGGGTCTACATGCACTTACGAAATGTTGCGTAATTTTGGAACCGCGTACCCGGGGGTCACAATTTTGGTCTCAAAAGTTGCGCGAAACTTGAAAGTAAAAAGTCAGCGAGCGACGCAGTCAAAAAATTTCGTGCGGCGGATTTATCGCGAAAAAATGTCGAGGGGGGGCTGAATCAGCCCCCCCAGTCTTTTTAGGGTTAAAATAAAGTCATATATCACATCTACCTTGCCTATTTTGACAGATATGTTTTTGTTTTTTGCTCTGGATCATTGCATATCAAATGAACATGATTTTGAAGTCTAGTGTTCATTAATTTGGAGATTCCATGGTCCGAATACAAATACTTGAGATCGCCTTTCAAACAGAGTCATGTGTTCAAATCCCAGCCATGGCAGGTTTTCATTCAGCAAGTAATTTAATGAAATTTTACTTAACTAAACCAAGGTGACATGAATTCCCTGAATGCAACAAGTGCTGAAAAAAAATTGGTGAAAGCTACAGTACTTGTGCCTTTCAAAATACAACTACATAAACACCAGGCAAATATGGTGTCTTATCTCCCTATACACGTATGTACTTCTATCAATGGGAGAAACTCACAATGCTGCCTGCAAAACAACAAAGTTTTTTAATTAAAAAAAAAAAATCAGCATGAACAAGATCTGCCTTTCTTGAACAAGTCAATGGTAGATGAGATTCATTAAGAGAAAATTTGAATTGAACATGGATAAGGAAAAATATGATTTCTTAAAAACCCAAACTAAATGAATTCAATTGACAATTTGCTAGATGAATGTGCATACACACACACACACATCCAACATATGCACATACTAAATTATAGCCCTCCATGGCACGTCTGTAATCTCTCTTTCTCATGTGATCCTCCGCTTCTCCTATATATGACTGCAGGAGCTTCAACTGCTCCTCCCGCTCCTGCATGGGATCCACATATTCATCCATGATAGATCAGGGTTAACTCTTTCAAATATCCAATAAATATCCAACTTCAGTACAGTGACAGAAATCCAAGATGACGTGCAAGTCTTTGCGTTTCAGCAGGCAGCCATTACACTACATGTACAGCATAAAGAGCTCCTTTGAGATAAGTCATAGCAACAAACAGCAATGCATATTCATGTCTTCTTGACCTCATGCATATTCATGAATGCATCAGTGAGTAGGTCCCAACAATGGATAACAATGGATAATGGAAAGGGTTATCCTTATATACTTGATCAGGGAATGTACCAGCTGGAAAGTATATTGATTTCCATTTACAAAGTGATCAATAAAGAGTGGATGAATCCATTTATTGAGAAGGGAAGGGTAGTGTGGTCATATGCGTTTAAAATTCTCAAATAACATTTATCTCTGCTGAATTTCTACTATCACAGTTAAATATCTCGGTAGACATGTATTAGAGTATCGAAATTTGAACTATAGTCTTTAACATTAAATTTCACTTTCATTCCCTTTATGAATATCTTGTTCATTAGGCATTCTTTAAATAGCATTTTGCTTGTAATCTAGTTTTTGTGGAAGACAAATCAAAATGAAAATTGCTGAATCAACCCCCCCCCCCCACAATGTTTGGTTCATTAGTACTCAAGTCTGACTATAAAATTTAGGCAAACAATCCAGGTTCAGGAATGAACAAGAATTGTGTAATGTACAGATGGCAAAAAGAATGTTTATGGTTTTCATCAAAGACATGAATGGCTTCTCTCAATCATTTGCTTTTAATGTTTATAAAATGTTGGTGGAAATAGCATATTAAATGATTTGATAAACTCAACACAAACTGAACAGGTTCACTTTTAAGAAGTCAGGGTTATTATACATTTACATGAGGCCTGGAAGAAACCTCTCATTTTTGCCATTTATAGTGAAATAATTTTTAGCCCTTTATATGCATTTGGTGTATGAACCTTTATACGCATTTGGTGTATAAAGGTTCATAGATTACTAAAATTCACCTGTACAAACCAATTTCACCCTCGAACTATGTATTTCAGTCGGGTGATGTATCAGAAATCCAGTCGGGTGTGTCGGTCTCGCATATGGTGCTATGGGAGGGGGTTCAAGGCTTTGTAATGAAGAATTGTATGTCAAAATATTTTAAAATATCATCACAAAGTCCTCAAGGCTAGGAAAATAGCAAATCGGGGCGGGGTCAGCCAGGTTCTTCTTTGATCGCTGTCAGCTACATGTAGGATGGGGGGGTCACTCAGTATATAATGCATAGTGGGTTTGTGCCACAGAGGGGACCCCCATTTTCACACTCAAATTTCTGTTCCAAGGCATAGCATTTTTGTCTTATTGAGCAAAAGAACAAAGAAAGCCGCTCCAAAGCATAGCATTATCTTCTTATCGAGACATTTTTTGTCTCATCCGCGGCACCTCCCTACTACTTTTTTGGTCGAGTGCCCCCCCCCCCACAGGGTCGGGTGTCCGGACACTTTATCTTTTTGAAGACATCTTTTTTGTCTTTGGATTACACTAAAAATATGAATTCAATACTTGTAATCATTTTCTATTTTGTTCTTTATACATGTAATATTTCCTAACATATTGTACTGGGTATATATGTGTAAAGCTGAGTGTACGGACATGCGAGCGGATTGGCTGGCATGTTCGTAGTACGCTCAGCTGCTGTAGATCGACTGTGGCTGTGCTGACGGCAAAGAAGAAACCGACTCGACTGATCCTGATTTGTTTTTGTCATAAAAATTTGCTATTTTCCACCGGAAGGACATTAGACTAGTAGTAGTAGAGAGTCTAGTCCAAATCCGAATCTTTCACACCCTTTTTGCTAAAATAACTATGACATTACTTTATAGCTAAGATTTCTAATTGTGCTA